>NC_087514.1:17315266-17578018 GCF_963921805.1 Phalacrocorax carbo | reverse complement strand
TTCCTTTCCTTTCCTTTCCTTTCCTTTCCTTTCCTTTCCTTTCCTTTCCTTTCCTTTCCTCTTTCCTTTCCTTTCCTTTCCTCTCCTTTCCTGTCCTTTCCTTTCCTTTCCTCTCCTTTCCTCTCCTTTCCTTTCCTTTCCTCTCCTTTCCTTTCCTCTCCTTTCCTCTTTCCTTTCCTTTCCTTTCCTCTTTCCTTTCCTTTCCTTTCCTTTCCTCTTTCCTTTCCCCTTTCCCTTCCTTTTCTTTTTCTCATTAGCAATATTTCTCACTGTTTATTGAAGCTACATAATGTATTTTACTTATATACCTGTAAGTAAAGGATAACATGTACGTTCTAATTACCAACTATTCTTCAAAAAAACACAGACTTCTTTCATTGGGTCTGCCATGAGCTAATACATACTAACAAAGATGATTCAAAATATAATAAAAAGGCTATTTTCTATCCAACATATGTAACATTATGAGTAAACATATAGCATATGTGATTGTAGAGCTGATCATGTCATGATTGTAAATGTGATTTCAGAGTTTGTGTCAAATATCTGCATCAAAAAACTTCATATCAGAATGGGCCCTTTGGCTGTGCAGAAACTCTTGCTGTCTCTATGCACTTGAAGCTGGGATTTGTTGAGCAGGTGAGTATTTGTTGAGCGGTGGCTGAGGAAAACAATTACTTTTTTAAAAGGCTGTATTTAGGTATTACAGAATACAGAGTCACACAATAATAGCAGTTGGAAGGGACCTCTGGAGAACATCCTGTCAAACCCCCCTGCTTGAGCAGGGACACCCAGAGCAGGGGGCACAGGAACGTGTCCAGGCAGGTTTTGAATGTCTCCAGTGAAGGAGACACCACAGCCTCCCTGGGCAGACTGTTCCACTCCTCCAGCACCCTCACAGGAAAGGAGTTTTTTCTCATGTTTATCTGGAACTTCCTGTGTTCCAGCTTGTGCCCATTGCCCCTTGGCCTGTCACTGGGCACTATTGAAAAGAGCCTAGTCCCATCATCCTGACACCCACCCTTTAGATATTTGTAGGTATTGATGAGATCCCCCCTCAGTCTTCTCTTCTCCAGCCAAAACAAACCCAAGCCCCTCAGCCTTTCCTCATAAGGGAGATGCTCCAGTCCCCTGGGCATCTTGGTAGCTCTCCACTGGACTTGCTTAGGCAGTTTCCTGTCTGTCTTTAACTGGGGGTACCTAAAACTGTACACACTACTGCAGATGTGGTCTCACTAGGGCAGAGTAGAGGGGGAGGGTAACCTCGCTTAACCTACTGGCCACACTCCTTCTAGTGCATCCCAGGATACTGTTGACCTTCTTGGCCACAAGGGCACATCGCTGGCTCAGGGTCAGCTTGCTGTCCACCAGCACTCCAAGGTCCTTCTCCATAGAGCCACTTTCCAGTAGGTCAGCCCCCGAGCTGCACTGGTGCATGGTGTTGTTCCTCTCCAGGTGCAGGACCTTGCACTTGCTCTTGTTGAATTCCATGAGGTTCCCCTCGGCCCAGCTCTCCAGCCTGTCCAGGTCTCGCTGGATGGCAGCACAGCCTGCTGGTGTATCAGCCACTCCTCCCAGCTTGGTATCATCAGCGAACTGGCTGAGGTTACACTCTATCCCATCATCCAGGTCATTGATGAATATATTAAACAGGACTGGACCCAGCACAGACCTCTGGGGCACACTGCTAGATTTCTCTTGATTTTTCTTGATATTGCTTGTGATTTCTTTTTATTGTGGACCATGTGAATATATGTGCATGATTACCACATTCTTCATGTTTGGTTTCTTCCCCTTTCCCAAACATTTCTGGGTCTTTTTTTCCTAAATCTTCTCAAATGCAAGTAATGAGACCAAAGCAAATTAAGTGTAACCTGGGTTATATTTTAATTTTATAAATCAAATGAAATAAACACACTCCTGACTGACAGACTCCTATCTTTCTTTTGTTTACGCTCTAGAGTGTAAATCTTACTGCTGCCATTTGCAGTTAGTTGCATGTGTATGCAATAGGTAGAAGAAAAGTTGTTTTTTTCTGTGTGTTTAGTACATAGTGGGAAGGAGAGAGGAAGAAAACATTAGAAACAAAATTACTTTTATTTCCCAAATGCTACATCTATGACAGTGTTTTGTTTCAGTCTTATCCCTTTGGGGTACATACATATTCAAGTGAAAGACAAAATGTTTTATTTTCATTTTTTCATTTAAGTGTTACAGAGGCTTACTAATTAAAATGGTAATTGTCTGTCACTAAAATAAGTTAGTTACAGAAACTTGTTTGTGTAGACTGATGAGCAAGCTTTAAAAAGTTACTTTTCAGAAACTAGCTGTTGCCAATATTCTCTTGGTAAACTGAAAATTACTTAAGGATGGAAAGTTCACCAGAAAAGTCGGTCTCTGAATTTCTCTGATGGGAATCCAAAACACATCATGTTTAATTCCTAAGCTAAAGAACTAAAAAATGTATTTCAATTCTACCTTTTCAAAAATACTTACAGATATATCTTAAGATATTTAATTGTGCAGAATAATAGACTAGCTGCTCCTGGCATCATTAAAAACATTATTTCTCCTACAAAGATAATTAGAATTAAGTTTTATACTAATAGGCAATATCTAAGATCATGAGGAACAGGAAAGAAACTTATATTTGTACCAGTCTTTCTACCCAATTATCTTGTCAATACACCAATAGGGTTTGGTGGTCTTTTTCCTTATATTTTCAATATTTTTTTCTTATACTATATTAATATATGTATTTTCAGTTCTTAATCTGGACAGCAATTTTGTTGTATTAGAAACTCTTGGTAAGATAATAAATACTTCATTGCACTTAGTGGATTTCTTAGTGGATGAAATTATTACATTTAAAGCAAAGAAATCCTGAAAAGCTTTGAGTATCTGAGTGCAACTGTATACTGCTAGAATTAACTAGACATGTGAAACGAAGTTTAACATTTATACTCAGTTTACTGAATTTAGGCAGCCATTGTAGACAGCCAATTTAGATAGCCAGACTACTGAATAACTTTCGTTGAAAAAAAAAATATTTTCACTGAATGATGAAAATTAATACTGAATTGTCTCTTCGCTCCTATCAGAAATTCTGCGAAAGATATAAGTTAAGAGATTTAATAAGCCAATTGTTCCCTGCTGTTTTTCCTAGATGACAAACTTATCTTTAACAATAGCTAGTTAGAATAAAGAATATAATAGATATTATTTCATCTATGTTTATGAATAAGATTTCAGAATTCTGTGTCAACACAAAAGGTCATTTCTGAGTCAACACTTCAATATTTGTGTTGATTAACTGCAGTTACCAGGAAGATGTTTTTATTGGAAAAACAGAAAAAGCTTTTGGAATTTCCTTTTATCTGTCTGGGGAACATGGGAGATTTTACTGAAGTATTTTTATTCCTAGTAAATTCTAACAGAAAACTGTTAGAATTGTTAGAATGAGTTGAAAAGATATTAAATGATTTTTCAAAGTCATATACAACTTATGTTCCACAGTTACAGGCAAGAAAAGAAATGGAAAAACCTGTCACATACCATGAACACTATCGAGAAATCCCTCATGCCTAGTTGAGTGTTGCTCACATGTGCTAATTTGGAATAAGGATAAAACCTGTGTTCTTTATTTTGGGTTACCAGGAGACATTTTTTTGTTTGTAAGTTTATTCCCCTCTTCCATAATATCTTTCTCCCAGGCCTTTTGGGCTTTTTACCTAAGACATGCTCTGCTACTGCAAGGATCTTGGGCTTTGTAAACGTGTACTCTGCACTGGCCCTGTAACATTCTGGGTTTCTTGAGATTCTTGGCTCTAGGCTTAAAATTTGTAAGTTTATTGAAATCAGTATCAAAATGTGACTATAGAGATTAAAATTAACTGGATACTTCTAGGTATAATATGTACTGGATGACTAGATTGATGGACGACTGGATGAGTAAACTTCACTTGATAGCCTGAGTGATTTCTCCTTCTTTTATATTCTACAGCAAAAAAAAAACAACCAACCCAAAACAAAACAAAAGACAAGAAAACAAACAAACAAAAATGTCAACAAAAAAAAAAACACCAACAAAAAAAACACCAATAAAACCTTAAAATTTTTGGTCCTAAGGAAGTGTAGTTCATTCAGGTTTTGAGTTTTATTTTTAATGTGCAAATTCTCTTCAGGAAAGGGAAAGTGCTTATTACATTATGACTATTCTAAGTGTTGTTCTATTGTGTGGATGCATGTGGGTATGTATATAGATGGAAGAGTATCTATCTGCATTTAAAGCATTTATATTGAATAT
The DNA here is from genome assembly GCF_963921805.1 of Phalacrocorax carbo. Classification (NCBI taxonomy): domain Eukaryota; kingdom Metazoa; phylum Chordata; class Aves; order Suliformes; family Phalacrocoracidae; genus Phalacrocorax; species Phalacrocorax carbo. The sequence continues at coordinate 17,573,712 of NC_087514.1, read as the reverse complement.
TTAACTCCTGTCTGTGTAAAAAATAAGAATTTCTGTGTAAGGCTCAGACACACTATGAAGAAGGGGTTTATAACAACAGCAGACTTCAATCATCTGGTAGATAAGTAAACAAAGGTTTTGATATCATTCTTGTACTTACTAAATGGGAAGAGTTCTTTGAACAATACCACAACAAAAATGACTAAGGTAGCAAAAAAATTACTAACCCCTTACACAGCATAAAAACTGTAGGATGAAGTATGTATCCCAACTGCATGTCTATACAAAATTGTGGTTGTTCCTGTATATTTCAGGGCTGGGTCTGCATTCCTGCAGAAGGAGAAAAGGATAAGCTCCTCTTTAGCATGCAGAGACCTGCCCTGTAACTCTGTGTTTGTATTTATGTGGTGAATAACACAATCCATTACAATTTCATATGAAGTTTAGTTCACTGTAAAATAAATACTTTAAAAATCTATGTTCTTGGCTGTTTTGAATGAAATATATAGCAGACCTTAGGCATTGTAGAAGATAAATTTGTAAAAAGTTGCAATAGTTGAACCTCTTTATCGTCAGACTGATACCTGAATGGGGATCAGTGTGAGAAAGAATGATGGCAACAGTTACTTTTGTATGTGTCCCAGACTGAGCTGTTGGAAATGTTCTGGGAAGGGTAAAAGATTATGGTGACACCTTTCTCCTTCAGAATTTTTCAACTCCCTTGTACTCCAGTCTGCAGGCACCTCACCCCTACTATATAAAATCCCTCACAGTCTCAGGACCATAAGAAAGGACCAAGCCTCCGACTCTTTTAGGCCTTCAATTCCCCCTAAGAATTCTGGACCCTAGAGATCTCAGTCCTTCCCACTGCTCACTGCAGGTCTTGTCATCTTCTCTGCTACTTCTACACTGTCAGCCTCCCACCTTTCACCTTTCTCATATCTGTTTCCACACCTAAACTTTACATGTGTTCCCTACAAACCCCATCGGTCTTTTCTGTGACAGGGATAAGAATAAAATAAAATAAAATAAAATAAAATAAAATAAAATAAAATAAAATAAAATAAAATAAAATAAAATAAAATAAAGCCTTAATACAGACCACAATCATTGAAATAAAAAATTCTATCTGGGAAGGGCTCTGGGGCAGAAGAAGAGACTGACTTTCTAAAGAGATGGGAGCATTAGGGACCCCCTTGATTTACTACATACTCTAAAAGGCACCCTCACAGAACATCCTCATAGTAACAGGAGAGCTCTTCTAAAGCTAGATTTTTCAGAAAACCACTTCCAGACACTTACATGCCCCCTTAGAGTGATTAAGTAAATTAGTTGGCTGTATTATTACTGAAAATGAGTGCTTTAATAGTTTTAGAGAACATTTTAAGTTATCTGATCAAATTACCTATTTTCAACTCCCAATGCATCTTTTTGCAGGTATGCTTTCGAAAAAAAAGCACAACATAAGTTAGTGCTTAGAGATGTTACCTAATAATTTTAGCTATAAATAAAGAAAATCACATCACAAAAATTACAATGACCTAAGTGTATCATCACAAAATCACTATGAAGGTTTTTGACTCAAAATATTTCACTGATGAGGTTTTCAGAGGTACTTCAAAAATTAAATCAGAATATCTGAAGGAATAAGGAACTGCAGAATGAAACTAGAAAGGAAAGCTAGGAGAGGAGAGGTTAAGGAATTCACACGAGTTTATCCATCCAGAAAAAGATACAAGAACTGCATCCTAAAGCTGTACAAAACTGCTTTGTTCTGAGGGATTAAGGATGCTTTTAAAATCAGTTATCACAACAGAGTTGTGGGTGTGGTAATAAACAGTAAGAAAGATGTTACATCTTAAGCCAATATCCTGCTTTTCAAAGTGATCACACAAATTCACCTAAAAACTGTGGAAACAAATACCATGCACAGTAACAAGAGGTTTCAAAGGAACTTGTAAACTGTAGAAATCCTTTTAATATATTCAGTTCTGGTAAAAATGAGACTGATGCTGCTGTGTCTTTCAAAACAGATGCAGACGTCTAAAGCAAGTGCTAGCTGTTTCTTGTATTTGCCAGCAGATATAGATAATTGCAGAATTATTATATAGACAAACTGGTGACAAATCCACTGAAACCTGAAATTCTTTGACAGCTTATTTCTGGAGTGGGTAGAGGACACTTGGAATGTGGAAGGGGGCATAGTGGAGGAGTTGCTGTACTTCTGTTAACTTATGACTGTTCATAAATTCATAAATTCATTAATTGCTCAGTCTCCTAAGAAATATATTTTCCTGTATTTCCAATTTATGGATCAACCAGGATTTTTTCACTACAGTTGTAACCTATCAAATTATTTTAGAGTTTCCGAGGGAAACAGACTTGTTAATGAATGGGATGTGGGAGAGCCAGGTTTTCTTTTCTGCTGATTAAGAATCTTATCCAGATCCTATTTTGCATGGGATGTTGGAACATTACCTTCAATGTACTTTAGGTCTGACTTTGAATTCTGTTTTTGTTTCTCCACTTGTGATCTACTTATTTTGTATGTGACCCCTTTTTAAAAAAATTCCTCCCTTATTCACTTAGACATCAAACCGTCTAGAGATCTTGTTTTATCAGGACATATAGTCCTGTTATGTGTCTGTATAGTTCCTGAGACAAAAAAATGAGAACTCTAAAAGTTGCAACAGCCCATTAAAAAAGTTATTTTATTTTCCTGAAGATTTCAGGTAATGCAATGACATAAATCAAAGGCTCTTGCCACAGGCTGTAATTCCATTGTACTACATTTACCTGATAAATCTGTTGATCTATAAATTGGAAATATAAGAAAAATATATTTCTTAGGAGACTGAGCAATTAATGACTTTATGAACTTATTGAACAAGCAGTCATAAGGTCTGTATAAATGCTTGTAAAATATCTGAGATTCTGACATTACTATTGTTTGCTAATTTTCATAACAGTATTATTTAGATGTTCCAACTACAGAATCTCTGTTATACTAGGAACAACACAAACAAACAAGAATGAAGTGTCTGCGCAGAACAGTTGACTAAGATGGACAAAAGGTAAAAAATTAAGTGTGCAGAGAAAAATCTAAGCAAGAAAATTTACACATCAGAATAATGTGAAAGCCAGAAATAAAGCCCTATCTGCTACTGTAAACTTTCATTATGTTCAAATTAGTGATAATAACAGTGGATTTTCTTTTTGTAAAGTTTCAGCAAAACAGTAATCATTTTTAAGTTACCCAGATACAAAAAATGCTTTTCCTTTTATTACAGAAACTTGCATTCAGATAACTAAAAATTATTGTAGTGAAAAACTTTAACTTGCTCATTCTGAGAGTCTCCTTAAGAAGACAGTCTTCAAATTCAAAAGATTAACCCAGACATTTTCAAGCCATCATGAGAAACATTTAATGTTGCCAATTTCCCACATATGCAATAAGATCTTTAATCATGTTTTCTAATTTGAGGTGAAGTTCTGGATTTCAGAGCTTAAAACTGTTAAAACTTTGGACTCTACTAACTTTCCTCTCACTTTTGGCTGGTTATTAAAAGAGTTCAGCTCAAGAGAGGAACTTGACTGAATCTCCCAACATAAGTTTCAGAACTGACATGCAACACCAGTCAAGCATTCTAAACATCTCAAAATCCCTTGTGGATCCAACAGGACATATTTGTTGAAAGTCTTTGTGTGTCTCAGATCAGACACGAATCATATGGCACTCTGTTATGCATTGTCCACTTTCACTTCAGAAGTCTATCACTTTGCATTTTGTATGAGTATAAACTTCCTTGTCTATGCTTGGCATGATTACAAATATAGAATTTACCAAGAAATTTTGTCTGCAAAATTTCATATGGCACTGAGTACTGTCAGACACAATTGCTTGTGTGTCTCTTTAGTAAAATTCTTCAAGCTATCTTTACTGTCTGAAAGGTGAAGGAAATATTGTTGTACAAGAAACGGACCACTTTCAACAAATCCTTTTCTCAGTTTCATGGAGTCATAGAAAAACACAGGCTGAAAGGGATCTCTGAAGGTCATCTAGTCCGAACCTCTGCTCAGAGCAGGGCCAAGTCAGAGGAGGTTGCACATGGCATTGTGCAGTCAAGTTTTGAGTATCTCCAAATAGCAGTATTCCACAGCCTCACTAAGCAACCTCCTACAGGTTTCAATTAACTTCACAGTGAAGAATTTTTCCTACCTAGATTATCTGTTTTGGCAACTTCTGCCATTGGATTTTGACTTTTTATGGTATATGTCCAAGAGGGGGCTGATTAGAGTTGGTCCAGAGGAGGGCCATGAAAATGATAAGAGGGATGGAGCACCTCTCCTATAAAGAAAGGCTGAGAGAGTTGGGCTTGTTCAGTCTAGAGAAGAGAAGGCTGTGGGGAGACCTTGTTGTGGCCGTTCAATACTAAAGGGGACTTACAAAAAAGATCGAGGAATACTTTTTACCAGGGTCTGTAGTGACAGGACAAGGGGCAATGGTTTTAAACTAAAAGAAGCAGGATTTAAATTGCATATAAGGAAGAAATTTTTATGATAAGGGTGGTGAGACACTGGAACAGGTTGCCCAGAGAATTTACGGATGCCCTTTCATCACTGGAAGTGTTCAAAGTCAGGTTGGATGGGGCTTTGATCAACCTAATGTGATGGAAGTTGTAACTGTCCATGGCAGGGGAGGTTGGACTTCATGACCTTTAAAGATCCCACCTTAGCTGACTTCTTAAGGTTAAGAATAAAGTCTGCTTTCTCCAGTCTTTTTGAAGATTCTTAGTTTTCAGTGTATTTCACACTGCCCTTTCTAGTGGCTTCCCTATTTCTTTGATATCCTTTTGAAAATAAATGACCAGAACTTCTCAGGACATGCTCTGAGTCACTTCACCTTGCACATCATTTGAATGCTATAATATTTTCTGTAATTTGCATTCATTGTATGGTCTATATTATTTTTATTTAATATATGAAATATTTTAGGTTTTTCCACCTTAGGTTATTTTGTTCTGTTGGATATTTTGAAGCACCTGATTATTAAATTGTACTTTTTTACTCTGTCAGTCCTTACAATCTATTTTATCTTCTGAATATTGAATCTGAGGAACTATTTTTTATTTCATTGCTCAGTTAATATTTCACTGTCCTTTACAGTATTGGCTGTTCCCAATTTGAGGCATATTTACTTCATATTCCTTCTTTCCATTAATTTTTCTTGGCCAGTATTCTCCTTTCTGCTGTTCTGATTAGGATATAAAGGTCTGCATTAACAAAAATGCAATGATTCTAGATTTGCATAGCATGAGAGAGCAGAATCTGTCACCTTTTATCATAAAACTTCCTTATAGCTATATGCTAATTATAATCTGATTTTAAAGCACAACAGTATGCTTGCAGAGTCTGATTCATCTTGGCCCTTTCCTAAATACTAAAGTCTGATCCAATTCCATTGGCCATTACAAATTCAATTAGTATAATTGGTCACCTTTGAAAATGCTAATAATAGCTGAAAATGTTGTACACCACATGAGATATTTGAAACCCTATGAACTTCCTAGTGTTAGATTTATGTCTTTTTACAATCCTTGAATTTTGTCACATGTTACGTTTCTTAGACTTAGATTTTTACATTGAGCCCAATGGAAAATTATACCTTTTTGAACTTTGAATAATATATTATCTTCATATGCAAACTTGAAAGACACTAACTGGTATTTCAAGGACTGTTTAGAGACTGCTTATTTTAATACCTCAGGGTGATTGTTCCTAAATCTATTTACGTGAATAATGTGACAATAGTTATTGCTGTATATTTCATAAATCAACCCAAGATCTGTTAATGTTAAAATCATATCTGGTTTGGATTTTTAATTACTTGGTGTCTGAGACAGATTTAAAATGCTTACGTGCCTCTACCTGATAATCTAGAATTTAAACCAATGTCTCTACAGTTGGTGAGTCATTTTAGGTTTTTTTCAGGACTAAAAATAGAAAAGTAAAATTTTGTAATATAGGTGTGAAGTCTGGGTTAGGAAATGCTCCTGTCCAAGGAGACAAATTATGAAAAATCATGAACAGATCTGAATGGAATTTTCAAAGAAAATTTCTAGTTTTCTATTTCCCCCCCCCCCCCCCCCCCATTACATTTTCTTGGCTGCATTTTGAGCTTGAATCTTTTTTTTTTCTTTTTTTTGCATTCATCCTCAGTGCTGTGAATTTGCTCTTGTCTGTAGACCTGTTTATTGTATTAGACTTCCATTACAACCATTATTTTAAAATGGCTTTTAGCAAAGAAAGAGGGCACATGTCAAGTTTACAAGTCTAGCCTTGTTTTAATATCAAATACAAAATGAATTCATAAGAAAAAACCAACACCAAGCCAAAGTCTACTGTACAATAAGCACTCTTCCACCACTCAGACTGAATTTGAAAAAAATATTACTTTGGAGACCTTTTCAATCAATCAAAAAAATCAAAACCCCATTAACATCTAGTGTTTGTCCTTCCTATGGCTGGCCTTTATTAAGAAAAAATGTTTCTGTTGAGCCATTGCTTCTTATTATTTTTGCAGATATTTAATCAAAGGAAATACGTACAGTTAAAACAGGGCAAATACTTAAAACTAACGTGAATCACAGTCAGTAACAAGTGACTCATGCATTTCCAATATTTAGAAAATTTGGTAGGACAAAGTAGATATGTTTGACAGTACACAAGGAGAAACTAATAGTGGAAAGCAGTTATGTATTTATAAAAGAGAGTGAATTTTCACAGAATCACAGAATCACAGGTTGGAAGGGACCTCAGGGATCATCTAGTCCAACCTTTCTAGGAAGAGCGCAGTCTAGACAAGGTGGCCCAGCACCCTGTCCAGACGACTCTTAAAGGTGTCCAACGTGGCCGAGTCAACCACTTCCCTGGGGAGATAATTCCAATGGCTGACTGTCCTCACTGTGAAGAATTTTTCTCTGGTGTCCAATCAGAATCTCCCCAAGAGCAACTTGTGTCCATTCCCCCTTGTCCTCTCCATGGGACTCCTTGTAAAAAGGGAGTCTCCATCTTCTTTGTAACTACCCCTGAAGTACTGGTACACGGTGATGAGCTCCCCTCTGAGCCTCCTTTTCTCAAGGTTGAACAAACCCAGTTCTCCCAGCCTACCGTCATACAGCAGGCTTCCCAGTCCTTTGATCATCTTGGTGGCCCTTCTTTGGACCCCTTCCAGCCTGTCACATCCTTTTTGTATAGCGGCGACCAGAACTGTACACAGGACTCCAGGTGTGGCCTGACAAGCACTGAGTAGAGCAGGATAATTACTTCTTTCTCTCTGCTGGTGATGCCCTTTTTGATGCAACCCAGCATCCTGTTGGCCTTCTTGGCCGCAGCAGCACACTGTTCGCTCATGGTGAGCTTCCTGTCCACCAGGACCCCCAGGTCCCTTTTGACAGTGCTGCTCTCCAGCCAGGTGGATCCCAGTCTGTGCTGCACTCCCACATTATGTTTTCCCAGGTGCATGACCTTACACTTTTCCTTGTTGAACTTCATAAGGTTCTTGCTGGCCCACTCTGCCAGCCCATCCAGATCTCCCTGCAGAGCAGCTCTCCCTTCTGGAGTGTCTACTTCCCCACTCAACTTGGTGTCATCAGCAAACTTCATCAGGCTACACTTGATCCCGTTATCCAGATCACTTATAAAGATGTTGAATAACATTGGGCCCAATATTGATCCCTGGGGGACTCCACCAGTGACAGGTTGCCACTTGGAAAAGGAGCTATTTATCACCAGCCTTTGGGTGCGGCCTGTCAGCCAGTTCCCCACCCACTGCACAGACCACTTGTCTAGGCTATAACGCATTAATTTCTCCAGGAGGACACTGTGGGGGACCCTATCAAACGCCTTGGAGATGTCCAGGTAGACAATGTCCACTGCCCACCCCATGTCAACCAGGCAAGTCACTGATTTTAATTTGGAAGAATTGAAATTTTAATTTGGAAGAATTGTTATCTTTATCTACTGCAAACACAGGGCGGTAAATGAAACTCCCCATGTCACATCCTTCTCACATTCTTGTGCACATCAAAAGCATGACTGAACAAATTGTCTGAGAGGATATTAGCTACTTGGAAAGGTGAGAAAGAAAAGAAAGGAAACAGGACTGAACAGTTGTTTCAGACCTGGCGGCAACAGCCTGTTAACATGGAGAGCAGCAAACTTTCACTCTGCATTGTTAGTGAAAAGGTGTACTCAAGTTGGCCTAGATGCATGTTTAAGACTTCAGAAGGGTAAAGTCGTGGGTACCCCAAAGGATCATTAGTTGCTGGTGCCATAGCTAGCAAAGGTGGCATGGCTAAAAGTTCTCAGACAGGATGTGAGACCTCACCTTGGCAACTTCTGGCAGTGGTGAAAGAAGGCTGTTACAGCATTCTCTGATTTGTCTCTGTAGGTTTAGTATTATCCAGCTGATGCGCATAAATCTTACTTGAACTGAATGTTTCTCAGCTGCACTTTGTAAACTGAATCATCATCAACATTGTCAATATCACAGAAAAAAATGCAGACAACTTAAAAAATTAAACATTGCAAATCATTATTTTCCAACCTTTCTTCCAATAGAACATCGTGTTGCAGCAATTGACTAGAAATCCCGTTCTTGCACAGAGCTCTTGCAGTTGTTAAGGAAACCAAGAGAAATTGAACATATATGCACTTGCTCCTAGTGTACAAAGACTGATGTACTGCAAGTCTTTTATTATACCAAAATAGTAAGTGTCAGGAAAGGATAAAAATTCATGGTAACAAACCATTACCAGAAAAAAAAAAAAAAAGGCATTAAAATTCTGTATAATTATAAACCAGATATATTAAAAAAAAAAAAAAAATGAAATCACAGCACCAGCTCTATAGGTTACTTCATTCTTGTGCCCTCCAGATTCTGCTTTTATTCTACAACACAGGTTACATTCTTCAGAAAATCCTCTGCTAATTCATAGAGCCCTTTCCAGGTGTCATATGAATTTCAATTCAGATTCAAAAATATAATATACATGTTGCAAAAAGACTGGTTCTTCCTGTCCCAGCTTTACTCCTTGAAGGGCCTAGAGGTCAGCAGAGAGCTACTCTGTCAGTTCCACCTGAACTTGCAATTGTGTGATTTTTTCCTGGGAGGTATGATGTGTCCAGGGCTTTCTACGTTACAGGAGAATTGAACATCAGAATGAGGGGGTGGAATGTGTGCATTACGTCAGCTGATTCTTACTAGTGTTGTTCACCACAGATGCATCAGGAAAATTTTTCATGTGAGAAGGTGATAATTTCTTCTTTGGACTAATTATGTAACAAAATTTTCCTGATTATCTCCCATTCCTTACACACTGTAATTGCCACTTTATCTGTAAAATAGCCTTTTTTGCCAAATTCTGTTACTGTCACAAAATATACTGGCATATAATAGTTCTACTGTATCTTTTTAAGGCTTATGATACAATATAGTAATGTGCAAAGACAATGAAAGACAGAAAGTATTCCTTCTGAACAATGGACATGAGAGAAAAAATGTAAGGTACTATTTCAAAATCTTATTTTCAATTGAATTTTCACCTTTTTTTGCTTTGGCATTAATGCTATTACCATTGCCACATAACAAAACAATGCATATAGATAGCAGCAAAAACTACATCATAAGCCATATTATACATTGTTTTCTGTTCTTCATTCATCAGATAATTGTTGCAAGGGTTGTATACTCCTGTCAGGTCATTAAAAAAAAGTCTTGGGTGTTGACAGGGATATGGATTTTTCTCAGCTTCCTTTTAGCTTGATGAGAGAAAAACTGTTTTGGGAATATTTCTCATTCAATATTCAGAAACTAACTTCTCAAAACAGCAATATTGTACCTACCTGTGAAAAGCAAAGTGAAAATTTTGATCTGTGATGACTGTAATTGCTTACAGCAAATGCAACCTCAGAAGTAGCAGGGAAACTTGAAACCTCCAGTGTACTTTCTGCCTTTTTCAATTATTGACCTGCTTTGGAGTTGAAGAAGACAGAAAGTCCTCCTTGGCTAAAATGCTGCATTGCTGGGACTCTCCAGTCCCTGCAATGATGTATAGCCAGGGTTGGAGAATGTTACATACATGAAATAAATAACTGTCCTCTAGAAGACACCTTTCCAAGGAAATTTAATGTGGCACCCACCACCCAGCTTTAACTTGGAAGTACTACAGTTCTATTCATTACTAGCAGTTGGCTATGTACAGAATTTAAATATTAATTCAAGGTCATTTTTTTCAGGTAACTGTAATAAACTGGGTATTTTGGACAAAGCCACTGGAAAAGTGATAATCCTTCTGAGTGCTATGTTATCATGGGTGACCTTTTATATCACTCTGTAGCTTATCTCTTTCTGGGAAGAAAGTATGTTTGTAGATGTGCTGTTATTCAAGAATAACTTTTGTCTTTTTGGTAACAGACTTGAACAAGGTAGAGTTAAATTCTATTCAGTAGCTGCTGGGAATGTGTTGACTTATTTGATTTTTAAGAATATATTGAATAAAACCATGAAAACTCTAGAATGACGATGACTTTGGATGGTATTCTGGTATTGCTTTATATAGACTGCCCAATCGTTATCTTAAAAGTAGTCAGGCTTTTCTTGGTCCTATTTTGATGAAAGACTGTTTCAGAATGCTACTGATTAGAAATATTTTTTTCTTTATTTTCCACCTAAAGGTATTCACTGCTAGTTCGCATATATTTTTGGTCATGGCAACACAGTCCTGTAGATTATTACTTGCCTAGAGATATCAGTTAATTCCTGGCCAGCTAAATAAATGATCCTGTGAAGAAATTCACTCATTTATTAAGTGATTTATTAAGTAGCAAGGAGACAGTTCAGATGACCCAACTGACCTTACTAGCATAGCACTAATAATTCAATGCTTTTTACAGAAAGAGAGGAACATTATGAAATATAAGGCATAAATTCCAGTTTCTCACCAATCTTCTTGACTTTTCATATGGTGTCACTGAACATAGTTCAGCAGATCTGTCTCTTACCAAATGAATGGTTTAGATTTAATCTTATTTAAAGACTGCTTCTAGGCAAAAAAAGTCTGCATTTAACATTTTTTCCCAAAGAATGAGACTACACTTTTCCCTTTTTCCTTTTCTTCCTTTTCATTTGGAGTTACTTTGAACAAATATTTACCGGTCTAGACACCACTGAAGATAATAGATCCAGTCCTTTTATCAAGGCTAGCATTTGAAAGCTCTATGCAATTAAATTAATCGAAGTTCAATCTAATTTCATTATACTTTGGCACTCTTGTGCCTGCATCAAGGAGAGAATAAAAGATATATTCAGAAAAAGTTTGATCAAGATGTCTAACTAAAAATATATCAGTATACCACATATAATTTTGTGAAAACTGATACGTTAAAAAATGTCTGTCTTAGAAAACTGGATAGTCGTGGTCTTTTATCAGTAAATGGGGTATATCACTAAAGAAATACACAACACAAAGCATAAGCTAAACCAGAATTAAACCTGAAATTCAGTGTCTTCTATAGTTTTATACCATTTACTAATATTTTAGCACATGGTGTATTTTCTTAGTCTGTACAGCTGCCAAACATTCACAAAGAATTTGCAGAAGCAAAATATGAGACATGTAATTTAATTTTTTTTTGTTTGGTACCTAAATGAAGATTAATTCCTTCAAAAGGACTGAGGGAACTATTCCTAACAAAATCTGTTCATCAGGCTTTTCTAGCTCCTTGACAGTCTATTTCAGCTCCTGAAGATAGGTTGTAGGTCTCATAATTTTGCCATGGTCTCCTAAAAATGTTTTCCATATGAGAGTAGAATAGATGTAGGAAAAGATCTGTCAATCCTGGAGGTCTCCTTCATGCTCAGTTATAAAAGCTGGGTGAGGGGGACAATTCTCAGTGATTCTGACTTACTTGGTGTGAGTAACCTCCTCTTCTCCAGGATAATACAGGAAAGCTGATTGGAATACAGTCAAGCAGTTTGGAAAAACTCAAGATCTAAGTCCGAATATCAGTCCTTCTCACAAAAATCTGTGGAGAGCAGAACTGAGGGCATATGCACACAAGTTTTTATAAAACATATTCCATGCATATAGACCATGGCTATTGACCATCAGACAGCAGTGTGCCCTTGTGGCCAAGAAGGCCAACAGTATCCTGGGGTGCATAAAAAGGAGTGTGGCCAGTAGGTTGAGAGAAGTTATCCTCCCCCTCTACTCTGCCCTAGACAGACCACATCGGCAGTATTCTGTACAGTTCTGCGCGCCCAGTTCAAGAAAGATGGGGACCTACCAGAGAGAGTCCAGCTGAGAGCTACAAAGATGATCAGGGAACTGGATCATCTACCTTATGAGGAAAGGCTGAGAGACTTGGGTTTGTTCAGACTGGAGAAGAGAAGACTGAGGGGGGATTTCATCAATGCGTATAAATATCTGAAGGGTGAGTGTCAAGAGGATATGACGAGACTCTTCAGTGGTACCCATTGACAGGCCAAGGGGCAACGGGCACAAGCTGGAACACAGGGAGTTCCAGCTAAACATGAGAAAAAAATCCTTTCCTGTGCGGGTGCCAGAGCAGTGGAACAGGCTGCCCAGGGAGGTTGTGGAGTCTCCTTCCCTGGAGATATTCAAAACCCACCTGGATGCGTTCCTGTGCTCCCTCCTCTAGGTGTGCCTTCTCCAGCAGGGGGGTTGGACAAGATGATCTCCAGAGGTACCTTCCAACCCCTGCCATTCTGTGATTCTGTGATTCTGTGATTCTGCGATAGTATTGTACAGGATTGTTCACAAGGTGATTTGGAAATACACATTTTGAACCTTATAGATAAAATCACAGAGATCAGGAATGGAATTGTAGATATTGGCAACGTACTCAGATGTGTGTTCTCTGACTCCATAATTCATAGTTCTGATAGACTAACAGATATTATTACTAAAACATGGGATGTTTAAATACTGCATGCTCCCTGTGAATGTTTCTATGTAATACTGGGCTCCTTTTATCAGAAAAGCCAAATGTACCTCATAATTGCTATAGCTCTATTCAGTGCAGAGAAACTGTTATGCTGTTACACAAATTGCAGTAAAGTATTAGTAAATGGTATAAAACTAAAGATGACATTGAATTTCAGGTTTGTTTCTGGTTTAGCCTATGCTTTCTGTTATGTATTTCTTAATTCTATTAACTGTGTAGCTACTGAGTCACTACTCAGTAGTTTATGCTGCTATAAGTGAGAGCTGTATCTACATATGAAAATGTGATGTGCTTTGGTATACAGATCCTACATAAAGTTCACCAAGTATTTTAATTACATTTTCTCATTTCTCTCTAGAAGTCTGTCATTCACAATCTTTTCATATGACACTACAATAATTTCTGGCAAATATATTCGTGTTGATTTCATCAGGCCAAGATATTTTTTTTTTCAGTAAAAATGCTCAGAATGTATTTCTTTGATCTGTGACAGATGAAAATGAAGAATGCTTGTGGTTTTATGAGAGTATCCACAATGGTCATATGATTCTTCTTGTGGCAGTGTATGTCTAAGTAACCTACTGACCCTACAGACAGAATTATTTGATGTTGCTAAACGATATAACAACTTTTTTTTTTTCTAGATGATACTGTACAAGGAAGTTTTAGGTAAAAAATTCAGCACTATGTCAAGAAATAATACCCACCCTTCAGTTCAGATATTATATCAAAAGTTAGTCTCCAATATGGCTACATATTACAGTTCTTTTTTTTTTTTTAACATATTAATAATATCAGACATAAAAGCTTATAAAATAAAATTTTAAAAATGTAGTTATAATAAAATATATATTTACAGTAGGTTATTTATAATGTCTAAATTATGAAATCTTTTTTATTGTCTGTAAAATATTTAAAGGAAGAGAACCTGATCTCTATTTCTATTTTTAATTTGATATGCAGTACTATGGCATTAAACAGGTGCCATGCTGTGGTAAAAAGGCTGGTCCAGTAACTACCACACCACGTAAGAAAATTTGTAGCTAGGTGTTGCTTTGGCACAGATTTCCACTGTAACTCAGTGAGAACTTTCACAAATTCATGAATAGAAAAGGATTCAAATCCTTGTTCATCTGACCTAGTTCAAATGCAAATTAATATTTTGCAAAAAATTCAATAACTGAAGAAGTAGAGCTTGATGGCTTCTCATTCTTTGCATTTATCAACACTTCATATTGCCTCTCATTTTCCTATTTATTCAACATTTCCATTAAATTCAACACTGATAGAGCTGACCTATACATTATTATTCTGGTCTATTCTGTTACAAGTGCTTAAAGTCCACTATGTTATTGAGAGTTCTGGATATAAAAAAATGGCTAACCATCCAAGGAATAACATTTTTATATATTTGCTTTAACACAGGAAAGCAATCTATAATACTTCTAGTTTCAAAGGATACCAGCTGGTTTATGATAGGTATTTCATGGGTTTTATGTCATCCTGCCCAATATGCTTCTCATCACTCCATCATCATAATTACCTTTTCAATTAGCAGTTTTATGTTTGTACAAGATTAGCAGCACCTGAATCAAATTCACTTTGCTCATGACAGCAACCTTTGCAATTACTATTGCTGTTAAATAACACAAATATAAACAACAGAGAAATAGGCTTTAGGAAACAAAGTTTCTTCTTTCTACATCCTCACTGAAATTCAAGGTAAAGCAATGTTGTTTTTTTCATATTAAATCTATACATGTTGAACAGAAGTGATGTCAGAAAAGACCTTGTACATTCCTATCAATTTAATTTGCTATGTTAATTAAAATTTGTACAAAAATAAAAATTACCTAAGTTTAAAAAAGTAGAATATAAGATAACCTAAATCAAAATCTCTACAGCTTTTAGTCTATAGACTTGTAGCTTTATTAAGAATATAGGTATCATATCCAGATGAAAACCTTTACCAAATAATGCTGAATAAATTATTCACAGTATAAAATAGTAAAAGAATTGGTTTAAGTAATTTAATTAAAACTTTATTCTTCTTCCTCTGTGAGTTTTACTTTTATTAACTATCTGTCGGTTAGAACCAGATATTGCATATCGTTCTTAGAGGTTGCTACCTAACAAACGTAAATGAGAAACAGATAGTACAGGCTTTTGGTGGTGACGATGTTGCTGGGTGTATAATTTTTCCTTAATTAATTTGAAGGGAGTTTTTAAAAAGTTTCAAATAGGAACAGAATCATCACCTTTTGTAGGATAAACCTAACAATAAGTCCATATATCCACTTTCTGGACCTCTCCTTTCCCAATTGTCATCTCATCCATAAAAGTCAAATCAATCCTTGAGTATCTGTTAAAGTTTATTTAAGACATTCTTAATTTTGAATGAAGGTTGTTTTATAACACTATGTATGAAGAGGGGAGTTGTCATAACTGTGTGTGGAAGTATAGTTTTGTGCATGAAAATCATTCAGAAAAAAAAAGTATTCAGGTGAGTATTAGCACCAATTATCTCTGTGTGGCTACCTAGAAATGGTGATTTAACATTGTTATTTCACTGGAAAATTAAGTTCCTTGCTGGGATACTGAAAATGAAGTAACATATAATCTTGTCTAAAATATGAACGTAAATGAGTAATTTAATATAACCAGGACTGAAAATGTGTACTAACATATTTATTGCAATAGTCAGATCCTGCCTGTGATTGGTCTTGGGCATCCTTGCCAGGAAAAAGTCTGTGCCTCTGGGTCCAGGACCTTAGTGCTATGTCTGTACAGTAATATGCAGTGTATTATAGAGATTCTAGGGTTAAAAATAAATCAATTACCTTAGGTTTAAGAAAAAATAAGTCATATTTGATTGTGCTACTGTTTTCAGTTCACACTACTGCATTGATACATCCAAAATAATTCTTATACTGAGTTAACTTGTTTACAGTTATTTTAAGTACACTTAACTTAAAGTGTATACTGTTGCCTATAATTATCCCATTAACTTTAACTTAAGATTATTAATAAGAATTTTGAGCTGAGGAGAACTACTAGACAGTGTGCAGAACTGGTGCTGGAGACTCAAACTGAGAGGGAAATTTCGGAACTCAAATCCACCTGACAAAGAGGAAGAGATGTAAGGGATAAGGTTAACAAAGATCTTCATGTAAAACTAATCTACAACCTCAACATCTTATACTTTGTCTTCCTTTTTTTCTTATTGATCCTCTGTAATCTATTTTCTGCCTGATTCACTCTCCTGAAAGAGTTCTTATTAGTTTTGTGTTGTTCTCTTAGTAAAAATCTAGCATACATTCAGATGTGGTAGAAGAGCAGTTCACTGTGGTTAAAGAAAAAGAGCTATCTTCCTTTTTTGAATGCAAAATTTTGCACTGCAAGTAGCTGCAAGCTGTTGTCTGTGTCACATGTCTTGGGTAGAGAACTGTACTTCTTAGATGAACAGCGAGTATAAATATTTTCAGGTAAGAAACTCAAATGCTGTCCTTGACTAATTTGCTTCCCTCCCCCCCCTATTCTTGTAGAAGAATAAGCAAATGAGAAAATAGTCTGAAAAATCTCATGAGAATGTCGAAGGGAAAGGAAATAATCTATCTTTGCAAGGAGAAGACTTCCCTAAGCATTGGATGGGATGGATTGATCAGAATGGTTTAGCTTGATATTTTGAAAACTTATTTATCAATTGAAATTCCAAGACCACTTTGATTCCTAAAAGGGATAAATTTAGAAAACATCAGATTGCATTTTGTCAGCTGCTGTCCTCTTCTAATAATTCTTTTGTCTGTGAAAACAACATTTTCCAGCAAGGAGGTGTTGAAAATGTCAATATGTTATATTTGTTAGGGCTCAAATCTTAGGTGATGTTTTGATGACTTTGTTAATTTTGTCCAACTCACCCTGACATTGTAATTCCAAAAGACGTTGTGAAGTGAACAGAGTCAGAATGAATTTAAATATGATCTATCTGCATTTAACCTCTCATTTTGCACATAAAGGAGTCATTTAACCTCTGTATATATTCCTGCAGTATTAACGTGGGAATAACACTCACTTTTTGTACAGTAAAATGCTCATTGGAGTATATTCTGTATCAGTGATAATCTTCATCTTAACGAAGTCAAAAGATTTTTTTAACATATTTTTAAGTCTCTGTTGACAAGCTTTAAGCAGCTTTCAGTTAAAATTTCTGAAGCAGCATACTTTCAAATTGTCATGTCAAAAATGTTTTTCACTACAATTACTTGTGAAGCACTTGCTGTTCATCCTCAACACTCCTGGTGTTGTTAATGAATACTATGCTTCTAACCTTGGAGACCCTCTTGGAGCTTTCCATCGTTCCTCGTGCAAAATATTGCAAGGAATTACAGTCCCACAGATGGCTTGTGACACTCATGTCGGGTGATTCGGCAAAAGTTTCAAACATGCTGACATAATTTTTTTTTTCTTTAATAAGATAAAGTAAAATCATGTTTCTGCCATTATAAGCCATGGTTGGCTGCCAATTCTCACCATACTTACCTGTTTAATTCTGAACTGTTACTGTATTTCAAGGAATTTAGGGTTGAACTCTCTTCAGATCATTTCAGGTAACTTCAATAAACTGAACACATTTTGTGAATTCCAAACCTAGTTAGCAAAACTTAGTCTGTGTGGGAGGGAATGCCCACACTGGGAAAATGCAAGTTCAGAAATGCATCCTTCATATTATTCCATGCATCATGAGGAAACAGATGATGATGATGCTAAATGAACATTTCAGTCACTCTTCACAACCTGGATTTTTGAAGCAAGAACTAGAGTTTTGTCACCTACATGTTTCTTAGTAATTGATTTTTTCATCCTATGACTAAGCTCACTCTTAATGGGCTTACCAAAAAATAAAATATTTCTGTTAGTCACTACTAATATCCTAAATACTCATTGACATTCAATGCACTGTGTATCTACATCCTACAAGCACTGGACAAAACAGAGAAAAAGGAATAAGCAATTCCTAATGCCTAAGGGTGTGTCTACAATTTCTTTAGATTGAGTGAAACAATCTACTACTTGTTCCCAGTCATTGGCTTTCAGATTTCATCACAGTGCAGGCTTGGAGCTCACAAACTAGATTCTTCTTAGATGAAACTAAACCAGATGATGCACCCCAAAGCACACCTAACACATTCTTGGTATTAATGAACATTCATCGCTTAGGATCAGGCAACAGCTAATGTGAAGAATTCCCCTGAAAAGCAGATGTTGAATATTGGATCTTCAGCACAATCTGTTTTGCTCTATAGATCTTTTTCTTAAGGGCTGAACTAAATTCTAATATAGACATATCCTAAGATTTTTGTTTTCTTCTCCCTCTGTTCCTTTGGCCCAGTCCCCTAACATCTGTTTGCACCATTCCACATATTAGATAGAGAAACAGTCTCTGTGATACATAACTTGTAAACTGTAAATGCATGAAGTTATTTCTGGGCCCACTGATAGCGAACAGACTGTATGTGCTGTTCAGACTATTTAACAGCTTGGATGCAGCTCGGATCTCTAAGTTGGCTAGTCCGTCAATGCACGTATTCCTGCTGGTCACTCAACCAGGGTATATGTATGTCTTTGACCAACCAAACATAACCAATATTCTTCCCAGCTGGCTGCATCATCAACATACTGAAACTGTTTTGAGGAGAGTTAACAGCAGCAGAAAGCTGTATTTGGACTCTTTTCCAGTAATGCTATTATTAAACTCATAGCACTGTTACCATTTCCACAACTTTTCCTCTGTGTGGCAATGTAGGAAAAAGAAGGGAACAAGATGTATTGCAGGAATCGGATGGGAAGCTGTCTCATATGGTAAGCAACACCAGTAGTAACGTAGTTGCTCATTTGAGCCAGTATTAATTCCTTAAACTTTTTTTTATTTTAGACTCTTTTTTCATTTCTCTAGTGTTTTGTTTTGTACAGGGCTTTTTGTTCGGTTGGTTTTGATTTTTATTTTTTTTTATTATGTTGTTTGTGGGTTTTTTATTTTTCCTAATACAAAATGAAAATGTATTCAAAACCTTGTTTTCTGAGGAAGTCTACTCACAAGTACTGCAGAAATATTGTTTACTATATAATAATACCTATGGTTATGTAATAACTAGTATTTTATAATAATAATGATGATTATTATGCCACCTGACTAAGAAAAAATTTTTAAGCAGTAAATGCCCATTAAATCTTGACAATTGTCTTATAGTTTCATTGAAAATTGAGAAACACAATATATTGTATTTACTTTAAAAGTGCTCATAACTCAATGCTATATTCACTGGTTTTAAAAGTACACAGTAAAAAGCTACAGTGTTTGAATTCCTGTGCAGTGTAGGTGTAAAGATTTGTGACATCCCCAGACAGTTTGTCAGTTTGCACTTCACTCCTTTATGATTAGATATAATATGTTGCCCTTTTTTTGAAGATACTAGAGAGGATTATTTAGCATATAAATTACTTCCTCTAATATGTCCATCAACACAGGAAAAAGGAGTAAAGAAGTTTGAAATAAAGGAAGGAGAAGAAAAGACAAAAATATTATAATTTTTTTAAGCAACATTCAGTAGTTAGAAGTGTATATACTGTAAACTGTTGTGCTGTACGTTGTAGACTACACACAAACTCCAGCTGTACGCCCAGAACAAAAACACAGGGTACCCATCTAGTTTCTGTTGACCCTTTTAAACTCTTCGTCATCTGGGGTTAGCTATTTTCTCTGCATTTTCATTTATGCAAAGTATTAAGAGCATCCAATTGGCCTTAGTACCAATAGATATCTAGGGTTTTGCAGAAAAGCGTTCCTGGTATCATTGCTGATGTGCTCAGTGGGTTGTGGCAGGTGGTAGAGAGGGCTAAGGGCACTGGAAGCCTTGTGGTTACACCTTTTCAAGATCTTCCTGCATGGCCATATCTGTCTACTCTGAGTGCAAGGATAAGGGAAAGACAAGAACGTAATGACATCACAGTATTATTTGGTCTGTAAAGACAGATGGATCTGCTGTTGTACCAGATGCATAAAAAAGGTAGGCATCACGTAAAAGACCTTTGGAGAACTTCAGAGTTAAGGAGGCTTTTGTCCAACACTTAATAACTACTTTTTTGTTATAGTCAGTATACTTCTCAAAAGTCAGCATTGCTTTCTGTTACACTTTCATGGAAATGTGTAGCTGACTTCTTACTGTTCACATTCTTCTGGGATCAGCTGTAGCGGACATTTTGCTCATAGTGTTCTAGCTTTCTGTGTTATCCCACCTAGGTGAACTGCAATGGAAAGCAGCTGCAAATTTTCTATCTGAAACTAGGTATAGCATGCCATTTTGTGCCCTGATACACAGATAAAACCTTCTTTTTCTCCATTTTTTCTATTTACCTTTGTATTCACATTTCTCCTGCATCAAAAAGGTGGTTTTCAAAACAAACCAACCAACCAACCAAAACTGTGGTTTTTTTGTTTGGTTTGTTTGTTTGGGTGTTTCTTGTTTTGGGTATTTTTTGGGTTTTTTTTAGTCTTATCTTTAAAAATACTGCTATTTTACACAGTTGAATTTTGCAGCCAAACCACATAGAGAGATTTACACTGATTACAGTTCAATTAGTTCATTCACCCATTGATGAAATCCTGAAGCATCAAGAAAATAGTTGTATGTGTTTGGAGACTACTGTTCCCACTGCAAAAGAAAGTCTGAAATTTCATGCAGAGATTTAAATCAAAAGGTCTTTATGGATGGGTTTCTGAAATGTCTATCGAATTGACTACACTGGTTGAATAAACAATAAAAAACAAACAGCTGAAGAAAAACTACATCTAAACAAATCTTTCAGTGCTGATAATAGTCAAGGGCAAGATAAGAAGAGGTCTGCACAAAAGATATCAAAAGGACTATTGCGAAGGAATAAGGAAGAATAAGTGTCTGAAAAGATATATTTTGCTAGGTTATAACCAAGAGATAGACAATAATTCTGTAAAGTGAATTTAAATTCTCCATTTTTAAAAGCTTTCCCCTTGAAATATTTTTTCCTTTTTTAGTTTAATTGCTTTACCATCTAACTTCCTTACCACAGACGTAACAGCGAATAACAGTACTATCAGACCTCAGCTGGATCATCTGGTGATGACTGAAGACTTGGCTGTAGCCTACAGTGCCCTAGTGGTGGCAGAATTATGAAATTCCCACCAGTACAGGTAACTGAGTGGAGCATAATTTGTGAAGGCTGCACACAGAAGGAAAGGTAGCTTCAAATGTGTGGCTAAATATGAAACAAGACCATCATTCCTGGAGAATGGGAGTTCTTGTGTCAATGTACTAGTGGGTGGAAAGGAGAAGAAATTAACGTTTGCCAACACTGGTGATAGAAACAAGGTATCAAATGCAGTGACCAGTTTTGAATCATCAATTAATCTTCCACCTTATAACTGGTAGTATTATAAGTCATGTTGTGACTGGTTAATAATACTATATTTAAGCTAATTTTTTCCTCATCTTATGTTTAGGAGATAGTGTTGATCTTCCATCATCAATTACTAAAGATTTTCTATGGAACTCCTCAGCACAAGAAGGTCCACAAGGCATAAATTATTTGACAACTTGACCCTAAAAATTTGGAGAGCATCCAAAATATGATTTTCTAGTAACTTAACTTCACATGATTGAGGCAGCAGAATACTGAGAATATTTTACTCCCCAGATGCATATTGGAGGACATTTCCAGCCCTTTAACTTTCATTTGCTCTTCTTCACACCATAGAGCAGAGTGAAGCATATTAGCTAGTGTTCATGATAAAAAGCCTAATTTAGAATTCACAGCATTCGCCTGCAATATGTTTGATGCTTTAGTTGGGATAGAGGTGTCTAGAGATTAAATCTACAGCTGTTGGAACATTTTAGAATACTTGGTGAAAACAAGTTATTAAGTACAGCTTGAAAGTAGAATTAAACCTCTGAAGTGTAAGTTTTTCTTACTGTGGCAATCTAAATTTGCATACGAAAAAGTCAGGTAATAATTTAACTATTAAGGCCTTCACCCAGCTCTGCATCAGTGTACCTTTGCAGCTGTGCAGGGTTCCACTGGCTTCGTGGTCACTTGAGTTTAGCTGAGGGTAATTTTGGAGTCAAAGGACAATTTTTTAAGCATTTATTTTGTGTATCATTACTTAAACATTCTACTGATTTTGTGCCCACACATGAGTGTAGTGGTAGACACAGATGAAAAGACAGACTGGCCTAGAAGTTCTAGGAGCAGAATTTTTCCCTTAAATAATTGACTGCTTTGAGTTTCAGAATTTTTGCTTGCTTCACATGGAGACTTCCTCTGTCAAGAGAAAAAAAAAAAAAGCGTCTCGGAATATCCTTTCAAAAACACATTTTTCTTGCACTCTAATACTTACACACCAGAGCAAAGGAAAGCCAAGCCTGATATTAGTCAAAATTGTTTCAGGCTTCCAGTTTCAGATAAAATATGTATCAGATGGTCACATATGTATCATCTGATACATGAAGAAGTAACTTGCTTTTTCAAACAGTGAATACTATCAAAAGTCTGTGTTCTGAGATACTTGTCTTACATCATTAGATATGGACATTCTTTGTTTTAATAAGATTAAAGAAGAACAAATTACTGTATCTTCTTTATAGGGAGCATTCATTACCTCTCATCTTAAAAAAAAAAAAACCAGCAGTGCAAAATTTTGCTCTCAAATGTAGTATCTAAATAATTCTTTGACATTCATTATAGACTTTTGAAACTAAAATGAATATGAATATCTTTTCATCTGATGACACATTTGCTTTTTTCTCTTTTATTATGCTTTGATTAAATACTTGAGTTGCAACAGCCTTGCAAAGTAATTTTTCAACTTTACCCAGAGTGCCATCTAATGGTACTATTGTCTCAAATGGGAGGGGAAAAAAAAAGAGTGGGTCATATTGAAGATTTAATTTTAAGATACAAATGGATTACCTCACTTTATGTTGGAATGCAGCCATCGATTTGTTCAGCTAGTAGAGCAGGGTAAAGCAGAAGTGATCCAATCTTTGTATTGTGTTCTCATTGGACTAATTAATAATCATCATAAATTCTGCTATTTTAGTGAAACAATAAGACTACAATATTTAGCAAGGGAAGAAAGTGAAATAAGAGCAGTGGCAGGATAATCTCAAATCTTTTTCATCTTCCTTCTCTCTTCTAGGTAGCTATCATTTTCTGCAATTCTGAATGTTACTTGACTCTAACACAGTAAAGTGTCTAATATTAAGCATAAACTTAAATTTGAACTCCAAGAATCTATATAACTGAAGCCACAGAATAATCTTAGAATTCAAACTTTCCTGACTTAATTGGTTCTGTGAAACACCTTGCATATGTGTGGCACCTTTAAAACCTACTATTAACGATGACACATGACTCCAGCTAGTGCCTACAATAGATATCTAATTAATTACTCCCATTTTGCACAGATTTTTCTGGTTTGACCTCCAATCTCTTGTTAAGGCTTGCATTGACTGTAAATCTTACATATACTAATGCCCATGGTAACATGTCAGGCTTGCTTGACAGTGAGACAAAATTTAGCTTGAAAAGCCTTGTGCTATATAACACCTTGGCCCATTATACTCAATCTACTTTTATTGCAGTCAGGGAGACCTGAATTCATCTCCCAAATGATGCTGGTTTCAAAG
The DNA here is from genome assembly GCF_963921805.1 of Phalacrocorax carbo. Taxonomy (NCBI): domain Eukaryota; kingdom Metazoa; phylum Chordata; class Aves; order Suliformes; family Phalacrocoracidae; genus Phalacrocorax; species Phalacrocorax carbo. The sequence goes on along the minus strand of NC_087514.1, from coordinate 17,549,986 downwards.
AAAAAATGCTCTGCTAATAATGCACTTTATGTTGGTCCCCAGATAATGGTTTAAAAATTGAATTGATTTTTTTATCACATGCAGTTTTATTTTTCTCAATACAAGATGTACATTGTTGAGATTGAAAAGGTACAGCAGAGAGCAAAAAATATTATTCAGGTTCTGCAAGTCTGAATTACAAAGAAAGACTTGCCTGTATAGTTTAGAAAATAGTAGTCTAAGTAAAGACCCTGTAGGCAGGGAAATAAGATTTTGAAACAAAAGGAACATGATAACACTAACATACATGAAGTGTTTAATAAAAGAATTTTAAAAGAGGGTAACTGGCCTGAATGACAAAAGATGGCAAAAAGATGATGTAATACAGAAATTGTACCAAATGCTTACACCCATTCCATAAAATAAATCAATTCAGTGAAGTAAAACATATACAGAATTAATAAAAAAATAAAAGATACATTGTTGATGGAGTAATACAGACATACAAATACTACTGCATACTTAGTTGTCATGAAGATGGCCACTTAGGTGTCAACAGGAGCTGGACAACAAATTATGTATATGTGGTAAGCGTAAGCTCCTTTGACTAGCATATTGTGCCAAACAGAGGATGAATATTTCAAGTGTGAATTATTAACTTGAGTCCAAATGTGACTGTAAGTTTCTATTTGTCACCTCTGTGTGTGTGTTTGAGCATATTTCATTCCTGAAGCATTCCCATTCATTTTACTATCAGGATATTGAACCGGAACACCCCCTGCTCCCCACATCTCATTTTAAAATCAGGAATTCAGTTCAAGTCTCAATCGCTTTCTCTCTCTCCCTCTCTCTCTCTCTCTCTCTCTTTAATGTAAAGATAAAACCATTGCAAACCACAAAAGTTTTGTGTCCTCTTTTTCCACAGCTGCACTCACAAAATAGAAAGTGCTTCTCAAAATCAACACAGAAATTTTAGGATAAAAGGCTTGACAGCTGTAAGCTTTTTCCTTAGGATATACTGTACCAGGACCAAAAAATTCCAGCCATCCTGCAAAAGCAAAATACTCTAAGCTTTTTTGTGGACTGTTCTTCAGACTGAAAGTCTCCTACATGAAAAGAAAAATTTTTAGCTCTTGGACTGCATATCTAAAACTGCAACCTATGATAGATAAGGCCATGTTATGAACTTACTCTCTCCATTCAAATCCATTAGTTTCATTGGGATTTTCTCAGTGGAAGAAAATATAATCTAATATACAATATTAAATAAAAACCCATAAAGTCTTAAATACTATTTTTCATTAATTTTTAGATACCATTAAGCTTTTACAAAGGAAGACCAGAAAGAATAAGAAATAGATATAATGGATTTACCAGAGGATAATTTGGTGACATGGTAACTTTATCAGACTATTTCTTGAAGAAAGATATCCTTGCTGCATAAGACTGTGGTGTGATTTTTCAACTTCATGTTGAAGTGTGACTAGATATTGAATAAAGATCATCACTTATTCCAGAAATTTATGGATAGTTTTCCTGGAGTACTGCTTGTTATTTTACTGGTCTTTTGTTTGAAATAGTTGCTAGAGAAGACTCTGCCAATCACCTTACATGGATATCTGCTGAATTTTTCATCTGTATTATCTTTTGAAAGGAATCATCACAAAGACCTGTGATAGCACTAGCTAACTATTTACATATAGTTCACTGCAAAAAAAAACCCTGCTAATTCCAATGCACAGATAGTCACTAGTTTTTCCCTCATAAAAGTAAGGAATGAAAGAGAAGTACTGCTTTTCTTTGTCTTAGGATGATGTTAAACCTTATACTTCAAGGATGGTTGAGCCTAATTTCACACTTTTTTTTCATCTGTTGTCCACTGTTTGCCATTTACTCTAACACTAGTTACTCCTTTGAGCACAGGTGGGAAGCAAAGTGGAAAATGTGCTGGCATAAGTAAAGGTTGTACAAGAATTTCCATGTCTATGCTGTTTGTGTGTGTATTGCATCTCTTTTCTCTTTTTTGCATTTTCCACACACTTATATAATGGAATGCTGTTGCACTCATGATCAGAATGTCTATTAAAAAAACCCAATAAACAAACAAACAAACAGATAATTTATTGGAATTTTTTTAATAGCATAATGCTTGCTTAGGGAATTGAATCTTTGTGACAGGATGGTTGGTCACAAGTCCAGAGGGTGATAGGAGTATTTGATGCAAAAGTCCTTGCAACAACACCCAGCTGAATTGGAATGGGGTTCCTTAATCACTAATTTGCCCAGTTTTTACAGCCAGCCGGGCTGCAGTCCCCCATGACCACCTCAGCACATGCATGACTCATTTCTGTTAATTGTATTCAACTATGTACAAAAGATCTCTAAACTATCTCATCTGTTTGCTAAAGATTGTCTTATATGAATAATTTTTTTGTCTGCAAGAATAATTTCTACTGAATATTTACAAGATTCTAATTTATTTACAGTTTTTATCAGTTTTACAGCAGGAATGGCCTGCGGCAGTTTTTGACCACATTTTGCACCCAGGGGGTTAATCAACACATCAAACACACAAATAATACCTGTCAGTCCAGGTGTAGCCAAAACTGTCTGGGGGGTCTCCAGGGCTGTCTGAATCTCATGTTCTTGCAGGTAGTCCTTTGTCTTGGACAAGTTTGTTGGTTTTTTAAAGCAGGCAAAGGGACTTCCTAGATCATCCATGGTATTAATAACTAAGTGTTATTAATAACACTTATTAATAACTGGGTGTACACAAAAACACAACCTTGATACCCTGCTGCACCACAGCTGTAGCTTACATTCTGTAGGTTTTGTCACAAGACTGCACAGTAAGAGAAGGATGAATTCTGGCAGGACAACCAGCGATCAGGCCCAGCCGGCATGGCTTCATGAAACCTGATCTCATTCTATGACAGGGTGACCTGCCTAATGGATGACGGAAAGGTTGTGGGTGTTGTCTACCTGACTTTAGTAAAGCTTTTGACTGTGTCTCCCACAGCATCCTCCTAGAGAAGCTGGCTTCTCATGGCTTAGACAGGGGTACTCTGCACTTGGTCAAAAACTGGATGGATGGCTGAACCCAGAGAGTTGTGGTGAACGGAGCTAAAATCAGCTGAAAGACAGTCACGAGTGGGGTTCCCCAGGGCTCAGTTTTGGGGCCAGTCTTGTTTAATATCTTTATCAATGATCTGGATAAGGGGATTGAGTGTGCCCTAAGTAAGTTCACAGATGACACCAATTTGGGTGGGAGTGTTGATCTGCTTGAGGGCAGGAAGGCTCTTCAGAGGGATCTGGACAGTCTGGATCGATGGGCTGAGGCCAATTGTATGAGGTTCAACAAGGCCAAGTGCCAGGTCCTGCACTTGGGTCACAACAACCCCATGCGGTGCTACAGGCTTGGGGAGGAGTGGCTGGAGAGCTGCCTGGTGGAAAAGGACCTGGGGGTGACGTCTGGCAGCTGGCTACACATGAGCCAGCAGTGTACCCAGGTGGCCAAGGTTGTCAACAGCATCCTGGCTTGTATCAGGAAGAGTGTGGCCAGCAGGAGTAAGGAAGTGATCGTGCCCCTGTACTCGGCACTGGTGAGGCTGTCCCTCGAATATTGTGTTCAGTTTTGGGCCCCTCACTACAAGAAGGACATTGAGGTGCTGGAGTGTGTCCAGAGAAGGGTCTTGAGAGCAGGTCTTATGAGGAGCGGCTGAGGGAGCTGGGGTTGTTTAGCCTGGAGAAGAGGAGGCTGAGAGGAGACCTTCCTGCTCTCTACAACTACCTGAAAGGAGGTTGTAGTCAGGTGGGTGTTGGTCTCTTCTCCCAAGTAACAAGCACTAGAATGAGAGGAAATGTCTTCAAGCTGTGTCAGTAAGGGTTTAGATTGGATATTAGGAAAAATGTCTTTAGTGAAAGAGTGGTCAGGCACTGGAACAGGCTGCCCAGAGAGGTGGTGGAGTCACCGTCCCTGGAGGTGTTCAAAAAAACGTGTAGACGTGGCACTTCAGGACATGGTTTAGGAGGCCTGGTAGTATTGGGCTGACGGTTGGACTTGATGATCCTAGAGGTCATTTCCAACCTTAGTGGTTCTATGATTCTTTGGTATAAACAGGGAAAATTAAAAGTTGATTCAGTGGCAAAGTTTGAAGAACAACAAAAAAATCCTTTTCTGTATAACATAAAGAGAACTATTGATAATTTCATACTGTAACAGAGAGGGTTAATAGTGATGAGATGCATCTCTAGAAAAATCTCTTCTACTACTACTATTATCACAGGAGTGAAAGGAAGGATTCATATATGTGCTTTCCCCTTTGACCATACATAATTTGAGCATTCTCTTCTTTAATAGCATACAACAGGGATACTTGGCTACAAATCCCATTAATAATTAGCTTCAGAAAGCTTCAAATACACTTCAAGGAGACTAGTATGTACATGTATTTATTCATCTGAGGGTACAAAAATAGGTGTGCATAGAAATAAATTAATAAATTGAAAAAGGATTGAAAGGCTGTAAATTCCAATACTTTTTATGCTTGCAGGCTAACTTACACTGATGCCATAAGCAGCTTTATTTTGTATTTTGTAGATCCATTAAATCATAGTATGCTGTAAATGCATATTTAAGGCATTCAGAAGCAAAATCTCAAAAGAACTCATCTTAAGTATGTTGAAATAAAAGCTGGAAATGTACCTGATTCCCAAATTCTATTTGAGTTCAGAAAGCCATATAAAGTGCTCACAGCTTTGAGCTGTGAAGTCAGGGCCTGAGATGAAAATTGTGACCTCTACGCAACTATGAATTCTGTTCTGGTGATTGCCTCAAAATTAGTGTACGAAGTTGATTGTAAGGACCAGCATAATGCTTTCTTCTACATGCCTGCTGGAAAGTTGGTAATGTTTTTTGTCAATGGTTTCCATCCTATGAATTCTCTATACTTTTGCAATGTAAATTTAAGAATGTGTTCAGTAAGGAAAATATGAATATGCTGTTCTGGATGAATAAGCAGCAGAAAGGTTGGTGTGACACACTAATATCATAACAACCATATGCTTTGTCATATGTGTTTATCCAGTCAATCAGGATAATATTATTCCATTTGTATCTTACTATAGATATTACATTGGAGACAAACCCAAGTGTTCAGAGATTATGAAATTTATAGTGGACTGAAGAACAAAATATAAACATCATTCTTCACTGTAAAGTGCTAAAGCTGCAAGGTACTGGGGGATCATATTTTCATCAAAGCAATAAATGCCTCATGAGGATCTAACATCCAGCTATCACTTTCATCCATTTCAGCCTTTAATTCTGAATGTAGTAGACCTCTCCAAACACTGTTTGTTTCCTGCCTTCTTGTTAATTTCTTTGTTCCATTGTCCTTATTTCTAATGTAATTTTTTTGATTTGTCATTTCTACAAAGATGCACACTGATATAAAAGATGGGAAACCCCGCTACATATTTCAACATACATATTTAATGTTGATCACTACACTTGGATATCTCTCACACTATGATTGCAACATATATGACAGCAGCTGAAGCACTAAATAAAAGAAGATTAAAACATGTTATAGTGGGGTGTAAATGATAATTCTGTGTTGATGTATTGCTTCCCAGATGCACTCATACATCTGTTATATGCTCAGATTGGACATCTTTCTAGTTTGGGCTTAGAAGTATTACGTAGGTAAGAGTGAGCATTTTTCTTGCAGATGCTCACAAAGATCATTTTCTTCACTGGATTTTGCTTTTTTCCCCTGCATATGAATATCTTGAGAATAGGATAGAACATTAGTCAAGATCTTTGCTACATAGTTTGCCTGACTCTTTGGTGCAAATATTTTCTTGTTGACATTCTTTTCCAAACTTTCCTTTCCATAGTGACTCTTCCATATTGATTCAATTCCGAAACCTTCTTCCATTGTTTTCACAATGTTCTTGGAATATTCTTATTGAATTGTCCCCCTTATTCATCAGCCTGCATGATTCTTCCTATATCTTTAAAAACAAAAATATTCTTCATGTTACTGCTACCGTCTGCTCATCTGTCCAGTTCAGATTAGGTCAGATTCAGTTTATGTTTCTTGTTCATGTTTGTTACCACGTTGCTTCTACCTATCTCCCTGATCATATCTATTAATCATTTACATGTTGAATCAAAAGGCAGGTATTATTTTTCCCTTAGTCCAGGCCTAATGTTCTTACCCTTTGTAAGTGGATGATTTGGTTTTTTCTTTATCTTAGATGTTTAGTTGTCATCTCCTACTAATCCCCCACCTGTACTCACAATAACGCTCTGCTTCTGAGAAAACTAAAACAGTGTAAAATGTGAATTGCATGATTGTTTAACATCTATCTGAAAATATTTTCTGCTAAATCATGACTAATTACATGAGCATTTGGAGACATTTTCTCGCATCCTTTCATTGAATAGCATCTTACTCCTTAAGATGTCCATCACAATGCAAGTAATTTATGCATAGAGGATATATCCAGTGACTGCAAATAAGGGAGCCAGAATATGGCCTCAGTAGAACATGCTGCCAATCGTCAAAGAAAATAGTTGATAAATATTATCAACTATATATCAATTATATATCAATTATATACAATATCAATTATATATATATATAAATTATATCAACTATATATCAATTATATTATTTGAGTAGTTAAAAACTTGAAATAATCAAAATGAGTGATAATATAATTTACTTCTGCAGATGGACCTAAAAAATCCTAAAAAATTTTTTCTCATAAAGTAGTTGGACATCTGTGTTTAGTGCCAGAAACATTTATCTTGTTGCAGTTGTCTCTGTAAAACTGATTTCTATTTTATTATTATTAATTCATGAATGGGTGAAATCTTTGTCTGTTCATTCATATAACTATCCTATCAAAATTAGTGCTCTCCTTCCTGTTTTACATTAACATAGCCCAAGTCATTTAAATGATAAATTAGCCAGTTATGTCTAAGGAGACTGCTATCACCAGTAAAGTGAGACATATGTGATGCAATATTTGCAGTACTAACTAAAACCTTTTAAAAAGGTGATGATTACTGTGAAGAGAGAGGTAAGTATAATTTCTGAGAAAATCCTGCGGTTTTTGAGTTGAGATTTAAAAAAAAAAAAAAGTCATCACCTAAATCAGATGTAAGCTTTCAAAACAGAATATATGACAGATTTTATTTTTTATTTATTTGTATTGGTCTCCTTCAGAGAGGTATATGTCACACTCTGTCCTCACACAGTTCTTTGGGAATTTGTAGTGATGAAGGGCTTTAGATTTCTCTCTATTGAGTATTTATTTTTGTAATAGTAGTTTAAACTGCAAGATAATCATAGAGAATATTTTTATTTCTGTTGCAGTACTTCTAGGGATGCTTTCTAAAGCTGTAATGAACAGGTTGACTCCCGTCCCCCCATGATCATCTCTTTCTTGCCCCTCCTTCCAAAGGAGTCAAAACCCCAAACCCAAACCAGCCAGCTCATCCCTTCTCCCTCCCAGAAGAATCCAAACAAAAAGTTCATTATAGCTTCTGGGTTTGACTGGCTCATGTGTTCATTTGTAAAGTGTACTGCTGACAGTCTTAATTTTCAAGTCATTATCCATTATACACAGCCCAGCATGTTGAAAAATATCAAGCATTTTGTAAAAAGTCCTCTTTCTTCTTAAGGATGAATCATAATTTTACATTCTTACAATGTAAAGGGTTCTGTAACCACTCCATCCCTGGTGTAACATTGGTAAAGTACGTTTAATAAATCAGGTTTATGGTTCATTCTGAAATGACAATACTTGGGCTGTGTTATATTTTCAGCTGCATGTGTATGGTGCAGAGTTCTGTTCTGTACCTCAATGTTTGCCAGTTACAAGATATAAATAAGGGTTAAATAACAATGGCACTTAAAATGCACTTTAAAATGTGTTGGCATCACAGCATTTAATTCACCAGTATCTGGCACGATGCCTCACAGCAGTATGTTGTCTTCTGTTGTCTTAAGTGTGTAAGACTAATAATTCTGCAATAAACTTTTCACAATTATGTTTAGTGCTATGAAGCAGGTTGAGATAAAGGGTAAATGTGTTACTTAATTTCAGTTACTCCAAAAACTACTTTGAGAACAAACATTTTGTGGCTCTGGCATAGTCCCAGAATTACACTGCTAGCACCCATGACACAGAAAACAAACTAGGGATTGATCTAGGGACCAAGCTGAAGTATATCTATCCTTACAGTTGTGACCTGTCATTGGTGACTAAGCTAAAGACTAAGAGGAGCATGAAATCTGTGAACATTTGCAAGGCACAGTATGAGAGAGACTGCCTACTGCCTTTCATTCATGGGGACCTTATGCTTGTTCTCTTTGCTAAACATACTCATCACAGACTGGGAAATAAACTGGACCAGGTAAAACACAAAAAACCTGCCAGATTTCTTGCTTTTTGTAACAAATTTAGGGTTTTTACCTTCTCTTGGAGCAACACAACACCCCACTATGTAGTCATTTATTAACCACTAGTCCAGATACCTAATTTTAGACACCTGACTCTAAATTTGTTTATTTACTTGAAGTCATATGTATTTACAAAATCTGCAACAGCAGGCTACAATTTCTCTTCATCCTGCACAAAACCCACAATACATGTTATTAATCCCATTGGCAAACACACAAGCTATCACTGTTCACCAGGCCAATCTGATGACCAAAGTTTAAATGGTGCCTGCTATAAAAGGGCTGTCAGCAGTGGTGTGCTCTCCACACTGCTGTGCCAGTATGTCTCAATCCTGACATTGCTCAGTGATGGAGCACTGAAACCCCTCTGACTCACAGTGTTTAAATCCATTCTGATTAGAGACACAGTGGGAACTTTAGCAAGATTTTACACTGTTACAGCCTTTTACTGCTCATAGCTCATTGACTACATATAGGCTGCCAAGCACTAGGAGTGTTTAATGTTGCTCTGACACAGTTTTAAATAAAACACGTTTATTATCATAAGAAGAAAACAGTATGTACAGAAGGTAGAATCCAAGTGCCAGGTATTAAACAGTGCTTTGTCACCTCACAAGAAAATGTCAGCAACAGTGTTTTTCTTGAGATTAAAAACCTGTTCAAGAAGAAAAATTTTGGTGATGCCCACTAATGACTTTCAGATTGTGCACATTATTTAGATGCTTCTTTGCTACCTGCAATTGTCTATTTTGAAATGGTAAGTGGTTTAGTGTGTTCTGATCCCTCCCTATTCCGTTTCAATTTATTTCCCCAGAGAGTATGGGTTAGGCACAGCAGCTGGCTGTCACTGTGACTTGGTTTTTATTCTGCTGTGCAGCTGAGCTGAATAAGGAACAAGCAGAAAAAGTCAGCAAAGTTGTCCAAAGTCAGTCAGTGCCATAGCTGAAACTGGGAATCATCTTGACTCCCAGCCTAAATGTTGCAGCAGTTGCCTGCATTTAATTAAGTACTGTACATTTTGGACACTTTCTTGCTATTCTTTTACATTTACTTAAGCAATTCCTCGGAAAAAAGTGGTAGTCGTGAGGAAAAAAAGCAAAGAACCCATACTGTGAGCTAAGTACTTTGAGTTACTGTACACAGCAGCTTCTATATTTTTGTATGCATGACTTTGCTTATGCAAGTCAATATTCAAGACTTGTGAATTCATTGGAAAACAGTAAAATGGGCCTAACATGGGAATGAAGGCACAGAATAAAGGTCCCTTCCAACCCAAACCATTCTATGGTTCTATGATTCTATGAATAGGGGACAGACTGGAACACATTTTTTAATGCTTTTCTCATTGAATAGTGATCTATTTTAATATATTTCAATTAATGTGACTTAAATAATATGATCTTTGAAAATTCCAGCAATATGTCTAATGAAATCTCATGTTCAAATAGGGATAAATAGGTCCGTTCCTCTTGGTCCCAAGTGACATGCTGGTATTTCTTTACGGTGAGTGAAATTGTATGGTTATTTCACTTCTTCCTTTACTTATCTAAAACTATCTATACTGTCTACTGTGGCCTGGATGTTACTTGCATGGTTTATACTCTCTCCTTGAGATTTTTTTTTTTTTTAATTTTAAACAAAGCCTGTTTGGTTTTAGAAATGTAGGTAATATCTGCTCTAGGTAATATAGTGCTATTCAAAGACATCTAAATGAGTTATATATGAGCTAGTTCCATAACTATATATGCTACAGCTGAATGATTGAAGTGCTTTACTTTGACTCAGTAATCAGTAATCTTGCTGAGGAACCAGGCAACCAGGCAATTGGCTTGGGATAAGTGATAATCTGAACTAGTACTTCCACAGCTGCTACATTATTTCAGGTAGGAATAACTGATTATTTGGAGCTAGCTTATACCTTGTGGATGTACACATGGAATTTCATGTGATTAATGAGAAGAAGTGGTAGCACTCAGACTACCAGGATCTACAGAAAGGAAAATAATACATTTAGGAAGTAGGGGGGAAAAAGGAACACCTGCTAATGGAGCAAACAAATCTTGGGCAGCAGGCTGGCAAACTTGGTGAGGAGGGCTTTAAACTGAGGAACTTGGGGGGAGGGGGACAAACTAGCAATGCTAATGCCACCACACACAATGGAGGAAAAAGACAGGACAACATGAGCAGTGATAAAGGTGCTGTGGTGGCCTCATGCGATGGCAACCAGCAGACCATCCGCCTCAGGGGTTTGCATAGCTGTAGTGGGTCCTCATACACCCCGCTGGGTGCTCAAGCACCTTTCTGAAATGCCTGTACACCCACTCACACAGCATGGGGAATAAACAGGAGGAACTAGAGGTCTGTGTGCGTCACAGGGTCATGATGTCATTGCAATCACAGAGACACGGTGGGATAGCTTACACAACTGGAATGTGGTCATGGATGTCTACAGGCTTTTCAGGAAGGAGGACAGACCAGCAAGGCGAGGTGGGGGAGTGCGCTTTATGTGAGGGAGCAACTGGAATGCATCGAGCTCTGCCTTGGAGTGGAAGGAGAACAAGTTGAGAGCTTGTGGGTAAAAATTAAGGGACAGACAAATATGGGTGACACTGTTTTGGGCGTTTGCTGCAGGCCACCTGATCAAGAAGAGGAAGTTGATGGAGCTGGAAGTAGCCTCACAATTGCAGGCCCTGGTCCTCATGGGGGACTTCAACCACCCTGATATTTGCTGGAAAAGCAACATGGCATGCTATGCATGATCCACAAGGTTCCTTCAGATCGTCAAGGACAACTTTTTGATGCAAGTGGTGGAGGAACCAACGAGGCGAGATGTGCTGCTCAGCCTTATACTAAAACAAGGAAGGTCTGGTTGAGGATGTGAGAGTTGGGGGTAGCCTTGGCTGCAGGGACCATGAGATGATCGAGTTCAGGATACTGTGAGGTAGAAGCACAGCGACAAATCAGATTACAACCTTGGACTTCAAGAGGGCCAACTTTAGCCTCTTCAAAGACCTCCTTGAAGGAATCCCATGAGCTAGGGCTCTAGAAGGCAAAGGGGGTCCAAGAGAGCTGGTCGGTGTTCAAGGACCACTTCCTCTGAGCTCAAGATCGGTGCATCCCCAGGAGGAAGTCAGAGGAGCCAGGACACCTACAAGGATAAGCAAAGAGCTTCTAGAGAAACTCAAACAGTAGAAGGAGGTTCACAGTATGTGGAAAAAGGGACTGGCCACTTGGGAGGAAGATAAGAGTGTTGTCAGAGTGTGCAGACATGTGATGAGGAAGGCCAAGGCCCACTTGGAATTAAATCTGGAAGGCATGACAGAGATAACAAAAAGGGCTTCTTTAAATACATCAGCAGTAAAAGGAAGACTGGGGATACAGTGGGCCCACTGCTGAACAAGGACAGGGGCCCTGGTGATGCAGGATGCAGAGAAGGCATTGTTACTGAATGCCTTCTTTGCTTTGGTCTTCACTGATAAGGCTGGCCCTCAGGCATCTCACCCCCTGAGATAAGAGGACAAATCTGGAGAAAGGAAGACTTACCATCAGTTGAGAAGGACTGGGTCACAGATCACCTATGCAAACTGGGTCCTCGCAAATCCATGGGCCCTGATGGGATGCCCCTGTAAGTGCTGAGGGAGCTCACAGATGTTCTTGCTGAGCCACTCTCCACCATCTTTGAAAGGTCATGGAGGACAGGAGAGGTGCCTGAGGACTGGAGGACAGCAAATGTCACTCCAACCTTCAAAAAGGGCAAGAAGGAGGACCTGGGGAACTATAGGCCAGTCAGCCTCACCTCCATCCCCAGAAAGGTGATGGAGCAGTTCATGCTGGAGGTCATCTCCAGGCAAGTAGAGGAAAGAAGGTTATCAGAAGTAGTCAACATGGATTCAACAAGGGAAGTTCATGCTTGACCAACCTGATAGCCTTCTGTGATGGCGTGACTGGCTGGGTCGGTGAAGGGAGAGCAGTGGATGTTGTCTCTCTTGTCTTCAGTAAGGCATTTGACACTGTCTTGCATAGCCTCCTCACAGGCAAGCTAAGGAAGTATGGGTTGGATGAGTGGACAGTGAAGTGGATTGAGAACTGGCTCAAAAACAGAACTCAGAGAGTTGTGATCAATGGGGCAGAGTCTGTATGGAGGCCTGTCACTAGTGGTGTTCCCCAGGGGTCTGTGCTGGATCCAGCCCTGTTCAAAATATTCATCAGTGACCTGGATGATGGGATAGAGTGTAACCTCAGAAAGTTTCCTGATGATACCAAGCTGGGAGGAGTGGCTGATACACCAGAAGGCTGTGCTGCCATCCAACGAGACCTGGACAGGCTGGAGAGCTGGGCTGAGGGGAACCTCATGGAATTCAACAAGAGCAAGTGTAAGGTCCTGCACCTGGGGAGGAACAACCCCATGCACCAGGACATGGGCTGAACTACTGGAAAGCAGCTTTGCTGAGAAGGGCCTTGGAATGCTGGTGGACAGCAAGCTGACCCTGAGCCAGCAATGTGCCCTTGTGGCCAAGAAGGCCAACAGTATCCTGGGGTGCATTAAAAGGATTGTGGCCAGTAGGTTGAGAGAAGTTATCCTTCCCCTCTAGTCTGCCCTTGTGAGACCACGTCTGCAGTACTGTGTACAGTTTAAGAAGGACAGGGAACTGCTTGAGCAAGTCCAGCACAGAGCTACGAAGATGATCAGGGAACATCTCCCTTATGAGGAAATACTGAGAGGCTTGGGTTTGTTTTGGCTGGAGAAGAGAAGACTGAGGGGGGATTTCATCAATACCTATAAATATCTAAAGGGTGGGTGTCAGGACGATGGGACTAGACTCTTTTCAATAGTGCCCAATGACAGGCCAAGGGGCAATGAGCACAAGTTGGAACACAGGAAGTTCCAGTTAAACATGAGGAAAAACTCCTTTCCTGTGCGGGTGCCAGAGCAGTGGAACAGGCTGCCCAGGGAGGCTGTGGAGTCTCCTTCCCTGGAAATATTCAAAACCCACCTGGACACGTTCCTGTGCCCCCTGCTCTGGGTGTCCCTGCTCAAGCAGTGGGGTTGGACAAGGTGATCTCCAGAGGTACCTTCCAACCCCTACCATTCTTTGATTGTGTGATTCTGTGTTTCAAACAGATACAGCTGGGGAACTAAAACTAAAGTATGAATGTGGGCAATTATTTAAGTAGAATAGAGGCTCTTAAGATAGATTATGTGAAGGCTCTACAGCAAAAGTTGTTGAACTTGTAAAGAGATCAGGTTTGTTTAAGGAAAGACTACAAAAATTGTTACTACTGCAGCAGCATATGCAGATTTAGGCAAAAGAAAACCAGATAAAGTAAAGGAACATAAGCTTTCTGCACCAGTGTCTACTGTGTAGGAGTAAACACCACAGACTAAGAAAAAGCAATGGTGAATTGCTAAGTAATTACTAGGTAAGATGCAACTAAACTTATGTCTTAATGTGCAGCTACCTCATGAGTTTCATAATACAGTAGGAAAATTCAGGTTGGAGGACACCTTAGAAGGCCGTCTTCCTGATGACAGCCTCATTAATATGGGAAGACTCCCCTGAAACCAAGTCTTCCCCACGTTGGACAATCCCCATTCCTTTAGCCTTTCCTCACAGGGCAGGAGCTGTACCTCCCCACCATCCTGCTGCCTCTCTGCTGAACTTGCTGCAGTCTTTCCCATGCAGTGGGTCCGGAACAGCATGCAGTATTCCCAACTTGGTCTAATGCTGAGCAGAGTGGCATAATCTACCTGGAATGCTCCTGTTAATACAGTCCAGGATGCACTGGCCTTCTTTGTTGTCAGAGCACACTGTGACTTATGCTCCTCCTGCTGCGGCCAGGTCATTTCAGCAGAGCTGCTTTCCAGCCAGTTAGAGCCCAAACTTTGTTGCAAGGGATCATCTTTTCCCAGGTGCAGGACTTTGTGTTTGTCTTTGTCAAATTTAATGAGATTTCTGTTGGCCCGTTCCTCCAGGTCCCACTAGATGGAACCCCTGTCTTGAGGGTTATTGAATGTTTCCCCCAGTCTGGTGTAATCTGAAAAATAGATGAAAGTGCCTCCTCCTGGTCATTGATAAGGATGCCAAACAAGACAGGATCCAGGATAGATCCTTGTGTTATTCTACATGTTACCTACCTTAAGACAGAGTATGACCCACTAACCACTAACTTCTGAGCCTGAACATGCAACCAGTTATTTACCCATCTGGTTGTCCACCCATCCAGATAATAATGTCCCAACCTGTATTCAAGAATATTGTGGGAAACAATGTTTAAAGCCTTACTGGTCAAATAGAATGCTCTCCCCCCTTCTGTACACTTAGTTGTTTTAGCCTAGGAAGCAATCGGGTTGGTCAGGTACAATTTAGCTTTTAGAAATCCATGCTGACTACTCCCCATCATCATCATCTTCATATGGTCATAGATTTGTTCCAACATCACTTGCTCCATGATTGCTACAAAGAACAGACTGAGGCTGACTGATCTGTAATTCCCTAGATTTTTCTTTTGGCCTTTTGGGAAGATGGATGCAATATTTGTATTTCTCCAGCCATTGGCAATATTCCCTCTATCTCCACAACTTGTTAAAGATGAGACCAGCCAGATCTCCCAGCACCACTGGATGCAGCCTGTTGATTTCTGGGTACTTGTACAGGTTAAACTCTCTCAAGTAATCCCTGAATCAGCCCTTATCCACTGCTGGTAGCTCTCAACCTTGTACCCTTTCACGGATCACTGGGGCCTTAGAGCCCCCGTTGGTGAAGACTGAAACAAAGAAGGTAAAATGTAAAGTATCTACATGAATAATGGCATATCCACAATGAAGGTTTTTATCATGCAAAAGGAACTGAAAAGCCTGCAAAAAATAAAATACTTCAATATCCCTACTACAACTTAGATAAAACCAGAAATTTAGTAGTGTGAGAAAATGCTCAGATTAATTCATACAAAATCACTCAACAAAACAATGAAAAAGAATTAGTAATCTTTGCCAGCTATTGAGGACACTCTACAAGATTTACTAGATTAAACCGCTGACTGCATGTATTTTTACATGCAAAGTATCAGTGTCATTGGAAAAGCCTGACAATGTTTCATATGCCTCTTGGCAAGTATTGCTGGGTAAAAAGGGCTTTTGATACGAATAGAACCTGCAAGTCATTATCGATCTAAAGTAAACTAGCCTTTGAAGGGAAGTACAAGTATCTTGATTATAACAGATTATAGTCTTACTTGAATAAATTAAGAAGAGGCAGCCCATAACAATGGTATGGAGATGCAATTGTACTAATCAGCTTTTCACAAAGAATTTTAGGTCAAACTGAAGCTGAAAAGACCTACTGCCACCTTCTTCAGATATCTTTTGATTCTGAAAAAATCTCTTAAGGCACTGAGAGCCAGAAAGCCATTACAAATATATCCAGGCTGTAGGATATGAGGGGATGCCAGCAATTTACTTTACAAAAATCAATCAAAAGCCAAAGAAAATACAAGTAACACAAAAAGGATGCAGCACAGAAATAATTGGAAATCAGAAACCAATATTTATTAAAGCAATGAAATACATATGTGAGTCACTGACCCTGAAGTACTGTAATCCAGTGCAGTAGCCTACAGTGTAATCATATTATACTGCTTTTTAAGGATCTTTAAGAGCAGCATTTAGAAAAATAAAGAAGATAGCATTTTCTAGGTACAGACAAGAACAGATACATTCAGGAAAGTAGCTCCTAGTTGCATTCTTCAAAATCGAATAATTCTACTTTCCTCATCTTTGTGCACAGGATATTTGTGCAGGCAGATCACAGGTCATTAAAAAGCATCATGAAGAAACCACAGCCAAGTATACCCAAGTGTGTACAGCAGATGTTACTGGGACTTGAATGTTATGATGTGAGAATAAGCTGCTGCTGTAGAAAGCTACTCATGTCTTAGATATGCTATGCAATGTGTACTTTCCTGAATATAATAGAAATGGCATGGCTTTGTCAAAAAAAATAAAAAAGAGATAAAGTCTGTCAATATGTGAAATAAAAGATCAGCTAAGAAATATTAGGAATGGAAGAAAATGAAAACAAAACAGAAAATCTAATTACACCAGTACATAAATCCATGGTGTCACTTGAACATTGTTCATAGTTCAGGTCAAACCATTTCAAAAAGATGAAGCAATAATGGAAGCAGAAAATATTCTTGCTACAAGAGATCAGAGGTATAGAAGTCCAAATAAGATCTTAAACTTGAAACAATGTGCTCAATATAAAATCATGAGTGACATGCAGATGCGAGTAGGGAACTATCCATTTTGTTATAAAAACTAAGGCAAGCAAACTGAATTGCCAAATATCAGTTTTAAAGAAAATGAGCAGGTTTTTTCACATGGTGCAAGGTAACTTTGTAAAACTTATTCCTACATGTTTTAAATATGAAACTAATCAAGAATTTGAATAAGAGAAAGAGCCTTTTACTGAAAGTGAATTCGCAGTTACTGCATTCTGTACTTTTAGCCCAGGATGGACTCATTTTGACACTCTTACCATATTTTTCCCTTCAGTTTTTGCTACTAATCACTTTCAGCCAATTTAGATGCAACTGGCTCTCCTTACCATACATACACTGACTATAAGATCTAAGTACTCTGAAACAGACTGAATTAAGATACAACAGAGAATGCATTTAGTTATTCGTATTTTAGGGTTGATTAAACTGAGAAAAACAAACGTCATAGGAACTTATCCCTAGAATCATAGGGAAAATGAACTGTGTAAGAAGCATAGGTGGGACCTCAGATGGTCACAAGCTTGACATAAAAATGCCCCTAAATAAGCACAAGAAAAGACAGCAGTCTTCTAATCTTTAAAGCCTGCAACAGAACATAAAAATATATACTACTATGATCATGATATTCAAAAATAGAGACAATTCCGATTTGCAGTGACATGAACTTTCCTTCAGAATATGCTCTATCAGAAAACACAATACTGTGTAACATTTTTTCTCATTTGTGTATTCACAGATACCAATTGACTCAAAAAATTACTCTGACTGTAGTATTTGCATGTTTCTAAACCAGGGATAGCTACATGAACAAGAAGAGGAAGCAGAAACTAATTTTACATGACTATTGTTGCTAGGGAGAGTACTCCACTGGGATCATTCACTAAGCTTGTTTGTTTGTCTCACTCTGCCTGGGATTTTTAAGGCAACAACTCAGTGACATAGTGGAAACTCAGAGTAATTCGGGTTTTTCCATTTGTTTTTCCATCATCTCCAATTCTGTATCTGTGGAATTTCAAAACAATAGGTCAAATCCGCAGAGGACAGAAAGTTGTTTTGAGTTTTTTGAAACACATGGAGCTACAGCAATTGGACAGCCCCAGGTTGGTAGCCTGTTAGTGCCTACAGAGAACTGAAATAATCCCAGGGAACTCAGAACCAGTCAATTACCTGATTTAGGATTGGATCTGATTCCTGCTAGTTTATTCTCAGATTTATGGCTGATTTGAAGAAAATTAGAATCAGTTCCAATAAGTATTAATAATTTATCTTCTTCCTGATTTTCTTACTTTTAACGTTTTAGATTCTGCTTTTGATCCTTTTTTCTCCTCTTTTCTTTTTTTTTTTTTTTTAGCATTCCTTTCTGTCTTGCATCCAGTTATACAATTAAAAGTAGTTAAATGTTATCAAAACATGATGTGGGAAACTGTATAAAACAACGTACCTATTTACAACCTGGATATGTTAGCCTGACAATTGACAAGTCCTAGAGTGTGTGACTACGTACTATTATGATTATTTTGCCATTTGACAGGACCTCCAAGTCCAACACAGGTATGAGGAACATGATTGTTATGCTGTTGGTATTACTCAAAAGGAGGTTTTGCAGATTATCTGACAGTTCTCAGTGCTTCAGAATCCAGAATGTTTCATGATTTTCTTGTTTGGTGCTTATTTTTTAATTTCACTGATTTCTCTGTATACTTGAGTTGTAACTTGTATTGCAAAATGGCATTGTAGAGTTATATGTGGGGACAGAAAATGATCAAGTAACACAGACAGAGAGAATACAGTTAATTGAAAAAGCATGATCCAAACAACCTTGTGTGATGCTGAGCTCCTTCATTCCAGGTAAAAGCCTGATTTCTTGAAGCATTTTCTGCTTTTGTCAGAGTATCTCAGAAAGATGCACTCCCTCATAGGTGCAAATGGTTTAAAGTGTGCTCTGCTTGATCTGTTTCTTAAATTCAGGGTCTCTCCCTGACTTTCTTCAGGCTTTTTTTCAGTTAAATGTAGTTTGGTTGGCCACCCTTCATATTGCCATTAAATTTCAGTACTAATATTATATGCTGTGACATCTTCGATAAGACATATAAAAGTCTAACTTTTACGGGCTTTCTTATTATTAAATGAACCAATGAGACCTATACACTTAAAATAAGCTGAGATGAGATGAGGTGAGATGCATGAAATAAATTTTACAAAATACTGTAATTTATGGATCTGATCATTGTATCAAAGTATCCCAGAAACTTCTGGAATCTTTTTTATCTTTTTCAAATCAAGTGTTGATTTAACAGTTGTTGATACGCATACAGAATTTGCATATATCAAGGTGGTTTTCATCCTACAAAATGCCTTCCTATTTGATTCAGACCCTGAAAGTTTCTCTGAACCCCTCAGTAGAAGATTATAGCTGGACTACAGATATTTTCTTAATGACTTTATATTTAGTCTAAATAAGTCTTTCTTTAAAAAAAAAAAATTATATTCACTGTCTAATTCTATCTGAAGAAAATCACAGAAAATAGGTCATTTTCATCTTGTCCCTAGACCAGTGTCATAATCCCATTTATTTTTTTGCAATACAAAATGTTTTGTTTGTGATGTTCTTCTGGAGCCAGAACAGCATTAATATGTCAAACACAGAGTTTTTTTCAAGGATCAAAGAATCAATTTGAATGGCTTCAGTGGGTAAAGGGCCCTCAGCTAATGGAGAGGTCTCTGTGTCAGTGAAGACTGCAGATGTTCTGACATAAAGATGTATGATGACTCCATTCATGTTACTATGCCTCCATTATAAAATATTTTTTGGGTTCTTTTATTGCATTCTACAGCAGTGTGATAATTCAGGTATTTCCTGCTAGAAACTGGCAAAAAAAAGAGATGGATTCTTGTTCTCAGTATTGACATAAGTAGATACCAGAGAAGAAATGTAGTGAACTTTTAAACAAATGTAAATATATCAGTTGTAAGTAAAAGCCAACCAGCATATTTAACTGGTAATATAACAAGCATCTCCTGCATAATTGGGACAGAGGCCAAGAAGACAAAATAATCTGAACTAATTACTAAACAACAGATAAATAGGAGGTGTTATCTAACGGCTGTCAGACACCCCATATAACATGGCATTTCCTATGCTTCAGTGTCATGGTTTAGCCCCAGTCAGCAACCAAGACCCACACGGCTGCTCACTCACTCCCCCCTGGTGGGATGCGGGAGAGAGAATCGTAAGAGTAAAAGTGAGGAAACCCCTGGGTTGAGATAAAAAGAGTTTAACAGGTAAAGCAAAAGCTGTGCATGGAAGCAAAGCAAAACAAGGAATTCATTTACTCCTTCCCATGGGCAGGCAGGTGCTCAGCCATCTCCAGGAAAGCAGGGCTCCATCATGTGTAACGGTTACTTGGGAAGACAAACGCCATCACTCCAAACGTCCCCCCTTCCTGCTTCTTCCCCCAGCTTTATATACTGAGCATGATGTCATATGGTATGGGATATCCCTTGGGTCAGTTGGGGTCAGCTGTCCTGGCTGTGTCCCCTCCCAGCTTCTTGTGCACCTGTCAGAGCACGGGGAGCTGAAAAAGTCCTTGACCAGTGTAAGTGCTACTTAGCAACAACTAAAACATCTCCATATTACCAATGCTTTTTTAAACACAAATCCAAAACATAGCCCCATACTAGCTACTACGAAGAAATTTAACTCTATCCCAGCTGAAACTGGGACATTCAGTCTCAAACACCTTGTCCCTTACTAATGAAGAAAAAAGTAGATTTTTCCCTTTGATTTTCAGACTCTAAGCCCATAGCAGTAATAGCAGTGAAAAGAAAGCACCATACAAAGGAAGAAAAGAGGAAAAGACAAAGGATAAAAAGATACATCTATGTTTTTAATAAGGGTCATTGGTATTTTAAAGGTATATAAGAAAAATCCTAAACCCGAGATTCTGGGACAGATTTGTTAATGTGTCCTCTGTTAAACAAGTTGAGAGCTGCTACTGACTGTTTCCTTTCCTAGCCCTTAAGGTCTCCTCTGGTTGAATACTTTTAATTTAGGAAATGGCAAATATGTTTTATCCAGATTATTTCCTGATGAAATAATTTTATGCTTTTGGTGTTTTGTAACATTTACCTCACTTTGGTAGGCCACAGAGCCTTTGGGTACAGACACACACTGTCATGTTCCTGTTGTACTCTGTGGTACAGACATTGTAGCAACCATGAGTAACAACTGCTATGTGACATATGGAAAATTATGGGGGTGAAGAAGCTGAAAGCTTCAAAGGTAAGGGGATTCTTTATGTGGTCTTTCCGTACTACATAATGCAGCAGGGTAAAGCAAAAGAAGAAATGGTCAAAAGCAGAAGCACAAAGCTACAATATCTAAATTAGTTAATTTTGCATTTGCATGGCTTTCTTCTGCTGTGTCATTTCTCTGATTATTTATAATTTTTGTTTTGCATGTAGTAAAAGAAGCATAGTTACAGCATTGTGGTCTTTCATCCAACTGCCATTAAATACAATTTAACAATAATTTATAAATCCAGTAGGTGAAGATCTCCTTTGTATGAGGAATACCATTGTTATGCTGTTGGTATTACTCAAAAGGAGGTTTTTGCAGATTCTCTAGCAATTCTCAATGCTTCAGAAATATTTATGATTTCAATTTTGTATGTTGGAGAGAAGAAGAAAGTCTTTCCTAGCTGATTGAAAAAATGAATCAAATTTAAGCAAATCAGGATTATCAGCCTCATTATAATGTTAATTTCAAAGTCAGAATAATTCTAATATTTTAATTTCTGAGACATTTTTGCTTAGAAACAACCTCTTCCCCTACCAGACTATGATGAAGGCTAATCTTCTTTGAAGATATGTCTGAATTATTTTTATTTTTTTCCCTAGTTTATAGCAGGAAGATTTACAGGGTGGATGAGGAGGATGTTAATATATATCAGTGTCTGCAGCAGCAAGAAATTCTTATCAATGGAGAAAGCAGCATTTTGAAGAAACTGTTCAGCTTCTTATTTGTACAACACATTAAAAATAATTTTGGGGAAGGACATAGCATACTATTTCTTTTTTTCTTTTTAATATTCTAAATAAACTTCATATGGGGATTTTGGTTTGTTTAGTTTTGGGGGGTTTTGTGCTGTTCTTTTTTTTCCTTGAGCAGGTAGACAATATTCTGGGGTTTAATAGTTGTTTCCATTGCTAAGAGAAATTACTGATGGAGCTTAGTTATTTTGGGTTCAGTCCTGTTGATTTTCATGAGCAAGTCAAGTGGCCTTATCAAGCCAGAGGAAACAATTTGCTTGTTCTGTTTTCTAACCAGCCTTTTCAGTTAGTACAACAATGTATCCACAGTTGTTTTGACCCCCATGAATCTTCCATTTCTTCTGATTCCCTGTTCCCACATATTTTATAATACTCCAGGGAATTTATTCTGAATTGTTCTCGGATGTTTTATTGAACTCCATTTTGGGATGGTGACTTCAATTTTTTTCAGCCACTGTCCACCTCTATGTTGTTTTAAATGCTTCCTCCATTTAACCAGCTGACAAGTGGATCCACTGATATTGGTGAGATAAGTCATTGCCCATTTAACAAAGGCAAGAGAACAGGGAGCTTTCAGCTTTCTCCAGCATTACCATTGTCAGATTCTACTACTATAAAAAGTAACATGTAGGCACTGAGGATATGCACATTAATACTGCTCAAGGAGGTACAGCATGCATGCTTGTCAGGACAGAAGGATAGAGCCTTGGGCTCCTTCCTTGTCATTGACATGCAGGGTGGGTGTCTTGCAGTTGTATATGGGGAACTATCCTTCTTCAGTGAAACAAGGTAGAAACATAACTGAAATGTGGGCAGAAGAGAAGAAGGATTATTTACTGTATTCTAACATTTTGACATGAACAAGCATATCTGCCTTTTGGGTTTTTGTATCTAAGAAGTCTGGAAGGATCTTTCTCTTTGCTCTAGGTACAACTAGTTGCATAAAATATTAATGTGATTATTTCAAGAGTGAAAAACAATTAATATTGGTAAACAACATATGCTGGTGGACCAATATCTCGTATTTGAAAAGCAATATTTTAAGTTGATAATGTACTGTACTATCTTCATAGCCAGAAGTTATCCTGCAAATGAGTGAATGACCCACAACTTATGCTCTAAAACACAGTTACAGATAGAAATCCTGAGTGTCCAGAGCTCAGGGCTGTTTCTTTCTGGAGTCTGAGATGGTGTATCTATGCTGTTTTGTACTGGGTGTCCATGCTAATGTTTTGGCAGTGGGGAACTTCAGGTGTGGCCTCTGTGAGAAGATGCCAGGGGATGCCCATGCAGGATGCATCTGGTTCCAGCCGGTTCCAGCGATCCCTGCAACAGATCCACCACAGGATAAAGCTGAGCCATTAATTAAAAAAGAAAAACAACATAGGGCAAAACACTGCACAGCAATGTGAGAGATAAGAATGAGGGGAAAAAAGTATGACAAACAGCCCTGCAGACACCAAGGTCAGAGCAGTAGGAGGGCTGGAGATGCTCCAGGTGCCAGAGCAGAGATTCCCCTGCAGCTTGTGGAGGATACCATGGTGGAGCAGGAATCTCCCTGAAGACCATAAAGAGGACCACACCAAAGCAGGTGAGTGTTTCATGAAAGAAACTGCAGCTCATGGAGAGGTCATGTTGGAGCAGGTTGTCCTGACAGGAACTGTGGCTGGTGAGGAGCCCATGCTGGATCAGGTGTACCATGAAGGACTGCAGCCTGTGGAGAGGACCCAGGCAGGAGAATTTCTTGAAGGATGACAGCCCATGGGAAGGATCCACATCGGAGCAGGGGAAAAGTGTGAGGAGAAAGGAGTGTCAGAAAGAAACTGTCATGGACTAACTGCAACCCCCTGCTCCCCATCCCCATTGCAGTGTTCAGGGTGTGGGGAGATGGAGGAGTCAGGAATGAAGGAGTGAAGTTGAGACTGGAAAAAGGGGGGAGTGGGAGGAAAATGTTTTATTTTTTGCCTTTATTTCTCAATATCCAAATCTATTTTAATTAACAATTATTTAAATTAATTTTCCCCAAGTCAAGTCTAGTTTGCCCTTGACTGGAATTGACAAGTGATCTCACTGTCTTTATCTTTACTCATCAGCTTTTCCATTTTATTTTCTCCGTCATTCCTGTCAAGTAGGGGGGTAAGGGAGAAGCTGGATGGGAATCTGGCAGCCAGACAAGGTCAACCCACCTTTCTGAAGGCTAAATATCTAAGGCCTTGGTAGTCAGTCTAGTCTTCATTTTGTAATCAGTGGATAAAAGTAGGCACCTTTAGAAGGAAATGCATCTGACCTGTCTAAGGACGAGCTGAAGTGCATGTTTCCTTGATTAGAAAGAGACACGGGAGTGACTAGCTCAGGCTTAGATGTCAAGCTTTTAGACATCTAGATTTCTATCCTTGTTTCATCCTTTTAAGTTCTGGATACCAACTTTGGTGTGCTGTCAGAGAATATAAAGTCTTTAGTCTTTAGACTTTACTAGCTTTTTTTCCTGTAATAATAATTAGCAAAAAAATAGTTACTTTTCTTTCTTCTGCAATTCATCTTCACACATATTTTTTCCTTACTTTCCTTTTAGGCCAGAAGAAACAAGGATCAAAATGTCAGTCAAAGAGGTTTGGAAAAGTATTTATAAAATGCTAAGAATTATTTTGTGCTATATATCTCTTTTGTCTGTATGGTCATTACTACACTTTCCTTACTGATCCTAATAACACCATCCTTTCCATCAGGATCCAAAGGAAAAAAGTATTTTTGAACCCACTCTTAGAACAGGGGATTGTTTTATTCTTTTGGCTGTTTATCAACACTGTTATCATATAATAATTGACCGGTGACAATAATTTAATTTCTCAATTGTGTCTAAAGTAATCTATAAATTATATTACTGAGCCTTACTTAATGTATCTGACATACTTTGCATTTTTACTGGCTGGCCATACAGCATCTCCTTGAGATTTGGGTTGCCAGAAATGTAACAAAGAACAAGAATGGCTTCCTGCCAATCAAATTAGAGAACACTGAAAAGGTCAGAGTTACACAGTATATTACTGTTTTTCAGAGATTGTACTGGGTATTAAAATTCTCTGATGTCTCATTTCACTGACAAAGATTGCAGTGAGAACAGGAAACAGCACAGGATGGCTCAGCCTTTGTGACCACAATTTTTATGAGGATAAGAAATTGAATAAAATAACCACCAAACCAACTCATTCTCATTATATCTAGACTTCTAATACATGGGGCTCTCCAGTTAGGAAAATCGAAAGAAAAATTCCTTAGATCAGAACTGTCCAGGCAGCTCTGAGTTTGAGACAGAATACAGTAATTCTGTCTCAGGAGTAGAATGTGAAATGAATTATGAGATAAAATGAACAGATGTAAATGGTAGCTAAATTGCATCAGACAGTTTCCTGCTGTAATTTACTGTATGCTCTGCAATATTCAAAGTAGCTGTTCTAGCTACCACTTCAGGGTAAAGTGAAATCAAAGCTCAAAACCCTTTCCACAGCGGATTCCTGGATGAATAGCAAAGTAGCACCTATCAGGAAAGCTGGCATTCCTGGACTCAGCAACCCTTGGTGAAATAAATCAAGCTCATTACTATTTTACCATTTGGAGCTTGATCCAAATGTCTTGTAGCTTGTGTCTCAATTATTGCAGACAAGTAGTACCACATCTTGACGTTCTAACTCCAGGGTGGTATTTTTACCTCTTTTCCTTACAGAAAATAGTTATGGGTAAGTTGTTTTTAATGTCTTTGTGTCATATGTTATGACATTATATGCCTATGTTATGAGACAGTTTGTCTCCACCATCTCTTTCTCATCTCAGGTAAGTGGGAGTAACTAAGAACAATAGAGGTTTAGGTTGTCTTTCCTCACAGCCATCTCTTTCCATAGTAAAAAATTGCTTAGCTGGTGCATTTAGTCTAGGGTTAAGATATAACCATAATAGTAAAAAAAGGAAAAGATGGAGAGAAAAAAATAAAGAACAGTAAGATAAAAGATTAGGATAAATGCTAACCAGAAAGTCCTAGCGGAGGGTATGAACTCTGAGGAGTTAAATATCACAACTGACTTTCCTTGCAGAAAGTAATTCTTCAGAGTAGATGCCCTGTATAAGAAAACATGTTTTTAAAAGGAAGTAAAATTATATCGAAGCTTTTATGAAACTTAATTATTTGTTTACTTTCATTGTTATAATGTAAGTCCTGCAGAAATTCAATTCTACAATAATATCCTTGATCTGGTGTCTCACTCTATTGTGAATACATTTTAGTAGTATCTTCATGTAAGCAAAAATTTACCAAACATAGGTACCAGCATAGGATTGTCCCTAGATCCACCACAGTGTAATCAATGCAATAATACAACATAGGCAAACACACTTATATCTAAAGCTCTATGGCGGGCACTAGGAACCTAGGTCCAATTTCTATTTTTTCTTCTTGAAATTTCATGCATTTTTGTGAAATTCAGTTTCTAAGTGGAGGATGCAATGGTTTTGCTAGCTTTTACTGGTACTGCTGTGGTAAGCGTATTCATGGTTTTTAGTCCCACAGCTGTCACTGTGATAGCAGACATGGATTTGCCTATTTGGATTTGAAGCTGTTGAAAACTGCCGTGAAAGTCTGTACTACTTCCTGTAATATGCACATTAATGGTAGGGTCTGGGCTTTCTTTACTGTCCCTAATAATTTGATAGGAAATACCGCATCTTAAAATATTAAATAAAAATACAGTTCTCCCTCCTGATGCCCCCTAAATGTATGCCCTTCAAACCATTGGACACTGAACCAGAACTGATACTTTCAGAAGGATATATAAAAAATAACCATTTTCAGGGAAGAAAATCACAGTATTTTGCTTATACTTTTGGAACAGATTTTATTAAATTAATGTAAAGTTTTGTGCAATATATTAGAGAATTCAGACCAGATCCTTTAAGTTCATTACTTCAATAAACAGTGATTACATTTTAAACTAAACTGATAAGTTCTAACAAGTTGCAAATTTTATAATCTGTTTTCACTATGCTAACATTCATTGCCTTTAAAGCTGACATTACTCCCATCTCTGACTTAGAGTAATTTTAAAATTAATTTATTCCACTACAGCTAAATTTTCCAATGTTTATTGCAGAAAGATTAATGGCAATAAATAGGCAAAACATTGGCCACACAGAGTACTTTCTACTGAAAAATATTATTTCTTAAACTTTTCTGTTTCATTAATTCCCTCCCTCTCTGTTCTAGAAAAATTATTGCAACATACTGAAATTACTGAGGCATCCATATATTTCTTTTTTAGATCAGCTTAGGAAGGGAAAGTATCATGTTCATTAAATGTAAAAACAGTGATCTGTATTAGATAATTGTTGCTGTACGCTTCTATGGGAGAACTTATCTTGGGCCGCATACCTCCGGGACACAGGGCTCTACCCACCCTGGGGACAGTGATGCACAGACATCAATATGATGGATACAAAATGTCCGTTTATTTAGCTGCATCACACGCTTATATAGCTCTTGCGCTTCCTGTTCCTGCCACTCCTATGGGGAGGAGTCTATCTTTCCGTCACATCCCGTGATCTTCCGGTCGCCGATCCCTGTCTATTCCCCTACAGATAATATTTTTCTCTAAAAAGTTTTTAGTTGTAAAAAGGAGATACAAAGCAAACTAAATATTCTCTTACGTGACTCCTTCTCTAAACCATGAACAAAGCTTGTGCCACTATGTTCATTAAGTATGAATTCTGAGCATGTAAGGGAAGGTGTTGTATACAACGGTTGCAAAAATATACATCATTAAAATGGGACCTAATCCCACCTACCAAGCAGGGGACTGTTTGCGGTAGGATTTGATGACAGTGAAAACAACAGTCTGGTGTATGCATGTGACCCAAACTATTCATTATAATGGTGCATGTTTGGATTCTTTTAGTCCTCAGCCAGGGAACCAAAGTTTTGGATACCAGATCTGGTAGTTATCCACCATCTGTAGCTGACCTGATGGCTCCTAGTGAGGTTTTCATATGAATTGTCTCTGTAGATCACAATAAAGCATGAGGGCACATGCCAGTGCATGACAGATTAAAAGAAAAGGGTGGGAGAACAAGGTTTCAGTGGTATGCTGAACGTAACTGATCACTTCCCCAAAATAATTTGTGTTTCTTCACCTGGCTGTAGATAGGAGGTATTAATATATTTTATCCTCTTTCATAGCACCTTTGAAGCTGGAGGCGGAAGGTGTTGAAAGACTGGAACCTGTTCAGTAGAGGACCACCAAAATAATTAGGCAGCTAGAACACATGCCACAAAAGGAAAGTCTGAGAGAACTGAGTTTATTCATTTTCAGGAAAGGAAAGCTAGTGGAGATTTATTGTTGTTTCCGAGTATGTTAATGAGAGGTTGTAGAGAAGAGACAGACTTTTTCTGAAGGTATAAAGTAAAATGATAGTAAGCAACAGGAACAAACTGCAACAATGAAAGTTCTGATTAGGTATTAGGGGAAATAAATGACAAAGAGGATGGTAAAACACTGGAACTTGTCATCCAGAGATGTTGCAGAACTTCAGTCATTCAGGATAATCAAAACAAAACTGTACAAGGCTATGAGCATCCTGATGTAACCTGCTCTACCTGGGGGCTTGAAGCAGATGAGATCCAGTGGCCCTTTCCAATCTGCATTATGCTATGATTCTATATTTTCTCACTTAATTTGCAGGCAACATTACAACATTTATTTGTCAGTGAAAAAACACAAGCTATTTCTCAGCACAATGTCAAAGTCAAGAATATGACCATTCCTATTTCTTAAAGTCAGAGAAAGCCAGTATTGATCTGTAGTGATCGTTATTTGCATAAGACTATAGAAAAAAAATTGTTGTGGAAAGTGAAAGGCATGAACTCACACAAAATTTTGAAAAAAATCTATATTTCTTAGATAAGATTAATTAAAAATGGTACACAGGTATGTGTTTTGCATTTCTTATCATAGGCTGTGCTATCTATATTGTGTTACTTATTGCTTTTGACACAATCATTGGGAAAACTGCCCAGTTATAATGTTCCATATAATCTGGAAGTGATTGGTACAAACTATGCAACTCTGACCTTTCTAACGTTCTGATGGTCAATTTGATAACCTTTATCAGTTCTCCTCCTTCAGACTGTCAATCACCTCTGAAAAGGGAAAGAAAGGGGAAAAAAGGGGCTACTACCCAGCTGAACATAAAATGTAGGGACAGAATTGGGTTTGACTGCTTAGATTTATTATATGACAACTAGAAGCTTGCACAATTGATTGCTCATTTAATGACATTAAGTCCTCTCTGGGAACTGCACTAAGGACTTTGATCTCTACTGAAAATTAAAGTCCTGTTGTCACAAAGTGTTTGGTGGATTGCTTGAAATAGATACTTTTAGTTTGCATGGGTTGTTCTTTACAAGGCAATAAGAAGACTGCATTTTAAAGCTTTCAGTGTATATCTAATGTATTTAAAAAATAAAACCAAAACAAACCAATAAACATCATTTTACAGACTGGGTTGCAGTGGGTCATAAGAACCAGTGTTGGTCTCTAAATTCTGCTAAGGCAAATCTGTGAATCCTGTAATAGGTCAAATATCATAGATTATAATACCAGAAGAGATACCAAATGTGACCTACAGTAAAAGCTAGGAAATGATAGTGTGAATGAGAGAAACAACCAATCTACTTTTTAATATTGTTACTTATGCACAGTTAGAACACTGTAAGCTAGCCTAGTAACTAATTATACCACAATTTAAATAAAAAGTCTTATTACTGGACTGAATTTGCTTAGCTTCAATTTCTAGACACTGTAAACTGTTAAACTTCTGTGGGCAAAGCATACTACCAAGTTTTATGTTTATACACAGAGATTTAGAGTGGGATTCATCTCAACTAAATTTAAAGATGAGATTCAGTTTGAGATTAAGAACCTTAAATTTGTGTGCATATGTAAGGGTCTGTAAGTGAGCTAAATTTCCAGAAATTGTGTTTTTGGACAATGGAGTCAACAACACTTGGAAGTCTCTGCAGCTGAACAGCCAATATGATGAGCAAAATTGCTCTCCAGGCTCTTTTGACTGTACTGTCCAGATCCCCATTGGCAACAACAGTATTTTAGAAATTCACTACATGGGTACTACCCTGGTTTAGGTATCTTAATTTGTGCTTGAATCACAATTTGCTGGGTATCTTGCTTTCTACTGGATGGTGGTAACTGAAATAATTTGTTGAAATCTGAAAAAATAGTATGTCTATCCTCCTCCTTAAAATGTGTCCAAGAAGGATATGTAGACACCTTAAAAAGAGCAGTAAGATGAGAAAGTATTTCCACGGTCAATAATGTCAACCAATAAAGTCCTCTGGCTGAACATAATATACCAAAAGAAATGTAATCTCTTTTTTCGTGGGCTATAGTGTATGTTGAAACTCATTTTCTAAGGGAAAGCCAGTTCAAGTCTCAATCACACAGAAATTATGACATCTTAAAAACACCATAGAACTTATCCACAAAGTATTCAAGCACCTGTTTAAGTTTAAGCACTTCGGTATTTCCTTCAAAGTCAATGTGCCAACTTGAGTGTTGAAAGTTAAGCAGATGGTTAAGTTCTCTGATGGACTGGGGTCATTGCTTGTACTTCAGAGCATATGTGGACTCATGATAAAATGAACTTAAAATTAAATGACTGCAATTAAACTTCTGCTTATGTGTTGTCTCCTGCTTTTGTTTAATCTACCTTTGTACTTTTCAGGTCTCGAGGGCTGCCCATAGCATCTGGTCTACCGTCTGCGTCTTGTACAGAGATCTGGAATATGCCTTGATAATAAGTTTCCACACATTAACTGATTAACATGTAGAAGTTCGGGAACCTTTTAAAAGAGACACAAAATATCTGCAAAGTTCAAAGCTAACACTGACGAATTACCTTAAACTCTAATCATGTTGCTTTCTGTCTCCTGAATATTTTTATGAGAGTACGTTTTACTTCCCTGACTGAGGAAAGGGAGTGGGGGTTGGAGACATTACAGGATCAGGAAGGAAAAGGAGAAAGATTTGATTGTTTGCTGGTTTAATTAAAAAATTATTTTTTTTCCTGTAGGTTGTGATACTTTCAAACTGCATTTATGAGAAGAACGAACTAGTGCCAAGGTCCTGCTTTGTTGCAACCTGTATTGTAAATATGGATGAAGGTGAGACTGTGCTTACACAACAAAGGGTGCCAAGGATAGTACTAGAACTGATTGTCTTCTCTTTATTGATTCCTGAGGTAGAGAAAACAGAAGTTTCACATTTCTTTTAGTAACTGCCATATATGAAAAAGGAGACAAGAAACTGCTCCTGTCACCCTGACTAAAAAATGGTTTGATAAGATTTAAATGGAGGTAGGTGATTTTTTATTTCAACTCTGATGCAGCAATAGGATTATCTCCAAAGCTCATATATATATATATATATATATATATAAACTTAATTATGAAACTAAAGCAAAACAAGTATAATATGACAGATTCATTAAATTCTCAAAAATAATTGTAAATAGGGGATTATCACTTACTGAATGTTATTCCTGGTGGGAACCCAGAATTTCTTTTTATTCTAGTGATTGCTTTTATATAAATGTTATAAACACTGGTAAAGCATTCAGATGGTGCAAAGTGTAGGAACAGATAAGTAGCAAACATTACAGTTCACCAGCAGAGTGTCATGCATTGTTTTGTAAAACAAGAAATAATGCATATTCTACTGTGGGCACATATGATTCACTTATCTAAGAACAACATGGGACATTTCACAAGTTGAAGATTTTCAAAGGATGTGGGGATAATGGGGGATAACGAGCTGAACATTGTCTTTTAAAACATCTTATTTGTTTAAAAGAGGTAGACACCTTCCTCCAAAAAATGAAAACCAGAGTCTCACAGGATTAGGAACAGAGTTTTAGTAAAGGTAGAAGTAAGAGGGGCACCAGATCTGTGCTTCCAAACAAGAAGAGGACTTATTTCTGCTGGTCCTTGGAAGAAACGAGTAAAAAGAAAGATAGCACCAGGGTAGGAGGGGCCACTAGAGGCAAAAAAGCTCCAAATCAAAAGTACCTGGGGCCTCAGATGGTCTTGCTTCAGGTGTAACCTATGAACTCTGCATTTTATTTAATTCTCACACCCAATGTTTAAATTACTCAGGATGTCTTGAGTTCCTTTTACAGCAAGATCTTCAAATTGTGTACATTGAAGTACCTTCTCTGGAATTACTCAGATTTCTGAAATACAGGAAATTACACTTAAACACAACAGAATCTTTTTTACTGTTAGGGTGATTCAATATTCTAACAGGTTGCCCAGAAAGTCTGTGGAGTCTCTGTTCTTGGAGATATTAAAAATTTCTATGGACTTAGCCTTGAGCAACCTGCTATAGCCTCTCCTGCTTTGAGCAGGCATCTAGACTATGCAGTCTCCAGAGCTACCTGCCAGCCTCAAATATATAATGCTAGGAGAAGGCCTATCCTCCGTTCTCCAACTAAACGCCCTCTTCTGTATCATTAGTAGATAAACCTGGAGATACCACCTTTGGCAGAGCATTGATAGTGACAGCACACTGAAAGATATTCTGTGTCTCAGGGGGGGGAAAAAAAATGTAGTACCATCTTTAGTTTGGAAATTTCTGGTTCACCACTAGCTTCTTCAGCACCAAAGCATTACACAAGTGGCAGCTGCGAAGGTGCACTGTCACCTTCCAAGGGATTAAGGTGAGGCTGACTGGCCTGTAGATCCCTGCGTACTCCTTTTTGCCCTTCTTGATGATAGGAGTGACATTTTCTTCTCTCTGTTCCTCAAGCATCTCTCCCAGTCAACATGGTCATTCAAAGATAATTGAGAGTGGCCTCAAAATTATATCAGCTAACTCCCTCAGCACCCATAGGAGCATCCCATCAGGGTCCATGGATTTATGTACTTGCTTCTTGCTTAACTATTCCCTGACCTGACCTTCTTCCACCATGGGTAAGTTGTCCTGGCTCCAGTTTTTCCCCATGGCCTCTGTGGCCTGGCATTCCTGATGTCCATGCCTGCTAGTAAAGAATGAGGCAAAGAAGGGATGAGTACCTCAGCCTTCTCCATGTTCTGAGTCTCCAGATCACCTGCCCCATTAAGCAGCGGTCCCACATTTTTCTTAGTCCTCCTGTTGTCACCTATGCACTTATAGAATAATTTCTTGTCCTTCACTTCCCTGGAAAGATTCAATTCCAGTTGGGCTTTGATTTTTCTAACCTCATTCCTGCATGCTCTGACAGTGGCTTTGTATTGTCTCTAGGATACTTGCCCCTGCTTTCACCTTCTGTATACTTCCTTTGTGTGTTTGAGTTTGGCCAGGAACATCTTGGGCATTCAGGCAGACTGCCTTGTTTTTTGCCTGACTTCCGACTTGGTGGGATGGACTGCTCTTGAATTTGGAGGAGTTGATCCCTGAATATTAACCACCTTTCTTGCAGCACTCTTTCCTCTAGGGCCTTTTTCCATGGGACTCTTCCAAGTTGATCTTTGAAGTGGCCAAAGTCTGCTTTCCTGAAATCCAATGCTGTGATCTTGCTTTTCACCCTGCTCCCTCATCTTAGGATTCTGAACTCCTGACTCTCATGATCACTGCAGCCAAGGCTACCTTCAACCTTCACATTCTCAATGAGCCCTTTCTTGTTTGTGAGCATAAGGTCCAGCAAAGCACCTTTCCTCATTAGCTCCTCTGTCACCTGAGTCGGGAAGTTGTCATCAATGCTCTCCAGAATCTCCTGATTACTTATGCCCTGCTGTGTTGTCCCTCCAGCAGATATTAGGCTGACTGAAGTCCTGTATGAGGACCAGAGCCTGTGAATATAAGACTACTTCTAACTGTCTGTAGCAGACTATCAGAACCAGAAGCAGGAAGTGATAGGGATTTTCAAATGTCCTAACATTCAGGTACTCTTCGTATAATTTTGACTTCCTAATTCTGCCTTGAACTAATTTAAATATATTTACAATGAACGCTAACTTAATGAAGTGTTTCTGACCAGGACGGGAAAAAAATAAAAAAGCCAGCACTAGTTTGAAAATTATGGCTGTCAACAAAGAGAAATTTTTAATGTTCATGTTTAACACTGCACTGAGCCCACCTGGGCTTATTCATCTCATTTACATCAATGACAGTAAATGCATATTTGAATGAGTTTAATAAAAACCTTGTTTCGTTACTGCACCACTTTTCTGTTACACTCTTAAGCTGAGAAATGTCAGTAAGTAATTGGAGCATGTATACCAGGAATGCATTTTGGGCCCGTATAATGAAATGTGATTTCTCCTGCATGCCAGAGGTACTCACAGAGCAGGAGCAAACAATGTGTAATGCTGTGTCAGAGCTTCAGACTGAAGTATTACTATCAGCATACTTTGCTCTCCAGTATGTTAACTCTTTCCAAGGTTGTATCACTAGTCCATTCCACCCATATGTGCCTTCAAACCTAGAACTAAAATCTCTCCTTTTGCCTTCTTTTCTTACAGCCACTTGAATTTATTACCCACTAAGATGATCGTAAATCTTATTTAAGAAATAGCATCCTGATCAAGGTACACTTCTTATGGATAAGTCCTCATATATTTCAACCACTCTGTTGCCTTTTAAGTCATGGTGAACTAACAGATAATCTAAATGTTATGCTGAACTGGGATTCACAGACAGAAGTAGAGATTAGGAAATATTCGTCTGGTGGAGAGGACCTGGGGGTGCTGGTTCACAGCTGGCTGAACATGAGCCAGCAGTATGCCCAGGTGGCCAAGAAGGCCAACAGCATCCTGACTTGTGTCAGGAATAGTGTGGCCAGTAAGGACTAGGGAAGCGATCGTGCCCCTGTACTCAGCACTGGTGAGGCTGCCCCTCGAATATTGTGTTCA
The DNA here is from genome assembly GCF_963921805.1 of Phalacrocorax carbo. Taxonomy (NCBI): domain Eukaryota; kingdom Metazoa; phylum Chordata; class Aves; order Suliformes; family Phalacrocoracidae; genus Phalacrocorax; species Phalacrocorax carbo. The sequence goes on along the minus strand of NC_087514.1, from coordinate 17,515,249 downwards.
GTTTTTGGCCCCTCACTACAAGAAGGACATCGAGGTGCTGGAGTGTGTCCAGAGAAGGGCAATAAAGCTGGTGAAGGGTCTGGAGAGCAGGTCCTATGAGAAGAGTTTGAGGGAACTGGGTTGTTTTATCTGGAGAAGAGGAGGCTGAGGGGAGACCTTATTGCACTAAAACTACCTGAAAGGAGGTTATAGTGAGGTGAGTGTTGGTATCTTCTCCCAAGTTACTAGTGATAGGATGAGAGGAGATGGCCTCAAGTTGCATCAGGGGAGGTTTATATTGGATATTAGGAAAATTTTCTTTACTGAAAGAGTGGTCTTTCATTACTGAAAGAATGCCCAGAGTGGTGGTGGAGTCACCATCCCTGGAGGCATTCAAAAAACGTGTAGACGTGGCACTTTGGGACACGGTTTAGGAGGCATGGTAGTGTTGGGTTGACAGTTGGACCTCTAGGTTCATGATCCAAGATGTCTTTTTCAACTTTAATAATTCTATGATTCTATGATTCTTATAATGAAATTATCATAATCAAAATTTTTTGAAATATATCTCAGGCAGAGAGGACTTTCAATCAATTGCTGGGGTTTCTTTAAGTACTGAAATTGATAGAATGTCTTTTAATGATTCAAAATAAGCAAAGAAAAGAGGAAATTGGCAACTGACTGAGTCCTATGCCTTCCCATGTTAAGAATCCCAGCCCTTTCAGAAGTAGTTGTTTTGTTTTGCGGTTGGGTTTGGGTTTTTTTTTTAAGATTCAGGTGTATAAGCCCTAGAGACCATAGTGTTTCAAATTCACCCTGGGAGATGCATCTTTGAATGTATTTATCAAATATTTTTTCTTGCAGTTAGAGAAAATATATGAACCATATCTTCTATTTGACTAAAAATTAAATCTGTTTTTGTCACTGAGTTGGCCATTAACCTAGCTGTAGAAAATGTACTTTTCCATCTTTAGATTTAGAGTGTTTTAATTTGAAGTTCTCATTGGGGCAAGAAACTTCCCACAGGCTTTGGTTTCTTTATGTTTGCTTGCTACATGAATATATTAATATTACAGACCAAATTAATCTCTCTATCAGGACAAAATGAGATAATAACTTTCCAAAAGAGCAATAGCCAGATGCACAATACTCTTCAAAGAAGTGGCATGCATTGCTTCAGAACCCTTCAGACATAAGACAAAAGCAACTGTTTTCCGCAACCTAGATACAGATGCAAATTATTGTGCTGATGAATCAAGAGGAAACCATTGTGTTCTTACTATGTTTTTTTCTAGATTAATGATTCTACTTTCCTGCTACCACCATTTTAATTGAAACAACTATTTCCTAGAAAGAAAGAAAAAAATCTTTTTCTGGAGTTAGATAATGTAACTATTTATTTGAAATTGGCAGAGGTTTTTTGCCAAATATTAATGTTTTAGTTACAAAAATGTTTTGTATGTTTTGTAATGTCTTAGTTATAAAAAATATTTTAATATTGTTATTCTAAATCTAAATAAAACTGGAATTGGCTCAAGCAGGAGGGAAAATGAGAATATACACACAAAAAGAAATCATCTAGGGTTGACAATTTTGGTTTTTGAGGTTTTCTGGCAGCAGGAATCATGATCAGCTGAACAACAAATCAATGAAGCAACTTCAATTTTTGTGATGTACTGCTGAACCTTCGGAGATGAAAGTTGACTTATGTACACCCAAGGCTTCTGTGACTTTGAAAATAAATAAACCAGAGCAATTTATTCAACACTATTTTAGAATCATGGTTAAAGTCCAGTTTTGATAGCCACATTTAGCTGGTTTCTAACATTCTCAATATCATCAGATAGATTTTTCTGTTCTCACTTCCTTTCTCACATTACTGCTTATAATTATTATATCTTGTGGATTTGGCTGGTTTTGTTGTTTTGTTTTTGGTTTGGTTTTTTTTTATTAGTAGGGACAGATAAGGGTCTGAGAGAGTTATTTCTTTTCTGCTGGATTTTTTGTTTTTGTTGTTAGGGGGATGATGAATAAAAATATCCATTAAGAAAAAAAGGATATGTTCCTAAACTGAATGTAATGAATTAGCAGTTAAGAAAATTCTCCTACATTTCTGATCTACTGAGGATTGGCTGACATTAGGTGTGAACTAGGTCCTAAGCATCTCATAAGTCATGAATAAACAAGATTCTTTTGTCATTAGTATTTTGGGATTTGAGGGATGAGGGTTTGTTGTTGGTGGGGTTTTTTGTACCTTTACACTGGATTATACACTTCAATAAATAAAGAGTGAGGCTATAAGAACAACTGAAATAAAGAAATTACTAATAATGCTGGTAATTAGGAAATTAATATAAATCACATCGGAATTATTTTAACTAAACGGGTGATAAAAGATATAAAAAGTTTTTACAGAATCTAGACTACACTTACTTCTGCTACATGCAACTTAACTGTCAGAATTTGTCTTCTATTCTTTTACAGATAAATTAAAGTGGTTTGGATATTTTTACTTACTTCCTTAAAAAAGGGTGGGTTTTTCCTCAAAGAGTTAAGAAAAATTAAAAACTTCAAGACAAGAAGCTCAAGATTGCAATGATTGAAAGAATAAAAAACCTGGGAACGAATTAGAAAAGAATAAGATTAAAGAGGGTAAAAATTCTGTTCTTTAGAAAAATATGTGGAGAACAATCTTTAATTCACTTCTAAATGGGTTGTGAAGATAGAACTTAATAGCATGAAAAATAAGCAGGAAATTGCTTGACATTTGAGTGTTGCAGAATGAAGTCCAGTGATATGATCAACATGATTATGGTGGAAGTCAACACATATGCTGTCTTCTTGATTTATTATGTATTTATAACCTTATTCAGCTGCCAAATAAATCACTATGAGTCCTGTGGTTAATAGCAATGGGAGTAGGATAATGATCGAAAAAATTTGGTTTTTTAGATGTAGCTTTCCAAATCTAATGGCACATTGTTTCTGAAATTATGAATTAATTTCTGAAAAAAAACCAAAACCAAAACTAAACAGAAACAATAAACTGCAGACTATATAATACCTTAATGAGCAGTGTTAATTCATTGTTTGAATCATTGTTTAAAATGTCTTATTTATTTATTACATTGTCATGTTTCTGTGCTTTTTATCAACTCAAGTTATATAGTAATACAAACATTTCCCTATGTGCTTTTAGTACACAGATAAAAATCCCATTGACTACAGAAACATTAAGACCTACAGGAAAAAGCAAGTAAGTACAGTAAATTTTACAATGGCCTTTTAAAATAGATCACCTACTTCCTGTTTTATACAGATTGAGACTGCTTCTTTTAGCATGCCATTGCATGATTTGTCTCGGTTAAGAAAAAGAAACCTCTGTTATAAAGCTTTCTCAAATTCCTACAGAAAGACTAATTTTAATTACTAATACAATTCTGTGTCAAGACAGAAATTGAATATTTGTGCTGGCTATAAAAGATAAACTTTTTTTTATGCTCATCATTTTTAAAAACAGACTGACAATTACAATGCACCTACAGTTGCCCCAAAATAGAGGTGTTATTTTGGAAATTCTGTATAGGTGTAATTTTCTATCTCCAAAAGCTAATATGATGAAAAGAAAATAACTTTTTTTTTTTTCCTTTTCTGTATTACTATCAAAACTGAGTTACAGTTACTATATTCAGGTTAATGTGCTCAGAACAGGCAAAGCCCTCTTCCTGGGTATATTTTGGCAAAGTATGAACTTTAAAATATCCTTCCTTAGGCTTTAGAAAGTCATGTGTCAATTGTTATTAGATATACTTAGCATAAACCAAGCATCTGGTACCCATAAAATATTTAACAAACATGTGATATAATTTAGGTCATGAAGTCAGTTTTAGCGCCATTTATTGTTGTCTAATAATATTACGTTCATAAACTGTGATTTTGAATTTTCTTTTATCCTATGCTGAAGCATCAGCAATAACAACCTAAAGAGTCCTTTTATGATTTGTGTTGTAATTAATGAGAATTTTGGTTTTTTCCAGTGGAGAGGAGGATCAACCCTTTTTATTTTCCATTAATACATATTTTTCCCCTGGTGCTTCCGAAAACAATGCTGTAGGGGTTTTCACCCTATGGCTGAGGCAGCAACTGTCATCATCTCTTGGTTTCCATGACTAAAAAATCAGCAGTGTTGGGAGTACTTGCTTATAAGTTCCTACTTGATTCATAAATTATTCTGTTACTAATGCCCAACCTGCTTATTTCATTATTTTAATTTAGGACAATGGTGACTTCCTCTGTCAAATCAAATAGTTATAGGGACAGCAGCAGGCAAGATCGGAGTGGAAACCAACAATAAAAATTAATATTACTGTATAATTTTTGCAAGGTCACAAAATATTTCCTTTCTTCATCCCTCTCAATACCATCTTCTATCTTGCCACATAGCTATGTTTGCATAGACATCTATATTTCACTTTGTGGAAGTACTCCAAGTATCTCCTGATATCTGAATATCTTAACAACTCTTAGGGCACTTTAATGCTTTATAGAACTTATTAGCCATCATGTAATGCTATTAATTTAGTAAACTACTAGCACCAAGCCCATCAGTCTCATAGCATAACGATTTATCTATTCTGCTAATAGCAAAATCTGTATGTAGTTTTCATCATGAGATACTGGTATGCCACACCATTCAGGTTTGTAAACTGAATTGTATTTCTTCCTGACCGTAACACAGTTAAATTAAATATATGATAATAGATGACTCCTCCGCAGTGAATACATCATAATCTGATATACTTACACTAAATGATTTAAGATGAACACCAACAGAGTCTCAGAAATACTCATTCAATATCATGTTGCACCTCATCTTTTAATAATGCAAAAAAAGTTAGTGCTTACCTTTTTTTTTTAGTCCTCAAGCATCTGTAAGTGGTGTTAAGATACAAAGGCTAAATACTTGTTCTATGCATGAGAATCCATCAGGGCAGTGGATGGAGTGGGGGTTAAAAATGAATCTGAGCTATCTTTCTCATTGGGAGATCTGAATTTTCTCATGAGAAGGCTTTAAATTGTGAAACTTCCATGGGGTTTCCCCATTGTACTTTTTTCTCTTTATTCTGTTACACACAAAATATTAAAACATGGATGCAGGCCAGTTGTTGAATTAAAATTAATCAGCATTTGTACTTTATTTCTATATTAGAAAGACAAAAAAAAAATCACATTATAAAGGTGTCCTGCTTTATTATCTTTATAATAAACAAATATAAAGCATGTTAGTATGTCACCAGGATACCACACTAACTATAGTAGAACTGCATACAATAATTACATTTAATGTTATCCAAATTCCCATCAGAATGGGCAGATTGGTTTCTTTAAATACTTGCTTGTATGATAAGTTAACTCTGCATAATTTGCAGTAAAAATTATTCTTAAAGCTGCTTGAAAAAGCTTTAAGGGCATAATCATTGTTTTTAGTTTTGTTTTTTCAGAATTACTTCATGGTCATATTAAAAGAATGAGGCCATGAATTTTACACTGAGGCATTTTCCTATTTTATTTGTGAACAGAATGTTGTGGAAGGTAAGAGTGTTTGAAGTGAGAAAACAGTGCAAGTATCAGTGAACATGTGAACCTTGTGCTATTTTTTCTGGAGGCATTATCTTGGTTTGTTTTTCTGTACATGGGTTTGAGGTCATGATTAATCAATACAGTTTAATCAGTCTGAGTGAAGGGATATTGTTACACAGCACTAAGATGAGTTCAAACTGTTAAAAAGACAAATGCACAATGAACAACAAAAACGAATCTTCTGTGCGGCTACCAAAATCAATTTCAATAGCAATCACTTACGTTATAGCAGTCTGCTTGTAATACAGTGAAAAGGTCAGTACAATTTCTTGCCTACTTAGCAATGTAACTTTCAAGCTTTCCTGGGCAGGAACTGTGATCACAGTGTCTGGCAAAGTAATTTTTTTTGCAGACCTTGTGTTTGCCACATTATTCTCCAGAGCTGAGAGCTCAACAGTTTGTAGTATTCTTAACTTCACAGACTGCTTTCTCTTCTTTCTTGATTTCTGTTAGCAAATTGATGATAACTCTGGACTTCTTGTCATTAAGAACCAACACTGCAGGGCAGTAATAAATAATGGCTGGTTTTCATGTTACTATTCTTAAACCTGTCCCCCATAAACCCTCTGTAGCTTTGTCACTGCAAGCAGAGAATGCTGTTGCTTTGTGGTTCCATCATCCCAGAAAAAGAGAATGTGATTTGAGCAGTCAGAAAATAGGAATTTGGAATGCAATTAGGTAATGTGTTAGTTGCTTGTGAACTGATATGTCTGTTGTGCTATAGAAGTCTGTATAGAAGTGGAATAAATAAGTTAACTCCCAAATAATCACTTCCTCTACAAATCTAAAGGATCATCAACATGATTCAGAACACTTGTATATGCAAGTATATTCTTCCTTTTTGCCCTGAGATAAATGAGTAAGAGCAGCTGTTAACCTACAATAAAAAAAGCATTTTATTTTTTCATATTCATTTAGGATATCCCGTGAATTTTATTCTGATTTAATTTTTGTTATCACTACAGAAGTTCACCCAGTTGACAAAGTTTTCAACCAAGCACTGATGTGTCTGATTTGTGAGAGGTTCTTTGTTGCCCATTAAAATCAGTTTTCCACTGATTCCAAAGAAAACAGCTCAGCTCTCTAATTTGTTAATATAATAGCTAGAATTGGTGTCAATGAAACTAGAAATTTATTTGGAAAATACTGGGTTTTATGATCAAATTTCACATTTTTATGAAGATGTTTCAGAAATGAGAACTGGAGAAAATGTTGACCCCCTTTGGCTATTAAGCTTATGGCTCATTCTTTCTGGAGTAGTAATTTGTATCCAGCTATATGAAATTCTTTAAAATTCTGAGCCAGATGTTGCATATAAAATCTGTATTCTTTCCAAAGGTTTTAGCCTCCACTCATTACCTACTAGCCACACTAGTTAATGTTTTGGTAAGAAACTGACACACAGAATGTCAAAATCAGCATCATACATAAAAAAAAATTTATTCTGAAAGAACATAAAATGTTTAAAAAGAAATCCCAAAAGAAATGTTCTTTCTTTTCACTAAATGCATCCCAACGCAGTCTATGAAGAAAAAATAATGAAAAGAAAGCCTTCAAAAAAAGACTGGTAGAAGGAAAAAAGGAATTATAAGGAATGAAAGGAAAACAAGACATGAGGGAAAAGGAACAGTATGTAAGAAAGGCCCATAGGCTTGAGTATTAAAAATACTTGTATTTCCACATTCTTAACCAATTTTGTAGTATATATCACAGTAATTTGCAGCAGAAGCTATGGTCCTGAATGAGTTATAAATGTCAAAAAAAATCACTCAGTTTCATTTTTTTTCTTCATGTTTTACTTGTATAAAAGAATATTGCAAAATCACAAAATATTTATTACAGAAAAAAACAGTTTCAACTCTTATTTCTGGAAAATTGGTCCTTGATTTTGTCCCACTGGTCTATGATTTGCAATTACAAGTTACGTCACTGGATTCAGTACTTTTTATTACCCGTCTATTTCACTTCTTTTTCTTCTTTTCTGTAATCTTTTATGATCTCCTGCTGTTTTGGAAAGAAAACTATCAGTTCTCCTGCCCGTTTGCCTTTACATTACATCTATTTGATTGTGTTATTTTCCCTTCAATTGCTTTTGCCACTTGGGGTCTTAAGAGAGGAAAACTGTCTCCAAGATGATATTTCAAAACCAATTTATCCAGCCTTCATGCATTGTTTTCTGAAGTAGCAGCACAATCAGTAGTTGATACAATAACACCAATGGGTTCTCAGAGGAGATGGGTCCCATGCCAACAATAGTTCTTACTTAAAACCATACTGTCTCTCTTAAATATATCACTCTCTTCTTAGATATTTCTGATGCTTTGTAACCTGAAGAAAAAAACCCAAAGATTTTTTTCCAAAGTAAATTCATTCTACCCAGTGATCAGTTCCTGTAGATACTTAAATGATGCTTGTACAGTGAGTTCCCGATCTGAGCAAGTAAGTCTACAACTATTACGATATTCATAAGAGAGAATGTAACATTGGCTATAGGCAAACTAAGTGGCCCTCAGCTTTATGAATTTTTAGGTACAGTGTTCCTGGGCATTTACTCTAGAAATCATTCTCCATTTTGTGTAAAAGTTAGTTCTGCATTATTTACATAAGTAAATAAGGTTGTTTTTTATATTCCACAAGGAAAAAAAAAAAAGTGTCAAACTTTCTGACCAGAACTTATCTCTGAAAAAGCATTTGTTGTGTGCTCAGACAGCAGAGCTGGGTTAGCCAAGAAGCTGCCTTAACGTCCTTGAGATGGGTTTAGAAGGAAAAACGCTCATGTATACCTGTAAGGAGCAGGAGCAGAGCCCTACGCACCTAAGTGACATAAGGGCTAGTTTTTTAGCTCCACCTAGTGGAGCTTGAAAGGTCTTCTCGGCAAGTTTAGGTCATCTCAGTACATTTGCCCATAAACCGTAAGGATATTTGTCTAGCACTGGTCATCCTTCAACCACTTCAGCTGCCTCAGTCTTGCCATATTCGTGTTGTTGATGTCTCTCTCTCTCTGGACAGTGGCATACCAGTCTCACAAAGTGAGGGCTCCGTATTTTCATTGTGCAAGTTGTCTGGTGCTCAAAAAACCATACATTTATTTGGACTGTTTTGGAAGTTAAGGGTGCACAGATTCAATACTATAAGTCTAGGTAAAAGATTCCTGAAATACAAGAATATAGGAAGAGAAAAATACGCACCCTTCTTAGAGGTCAATAGATTCTTCCACAAACCTTAGGTTAATACCATTTGAGATGAGATCCCCAGTGGCTTTTATATAGCATCACTATTTTTCTGACAAAGTACAATTTGAAATTATAGCCTTGAACAAGCTAGACACAGCTCTTGCTTGTGTACATGTAATGTTATAAATCAGGTGAATTACACAGTGCATGGAGGGACAGAATTGCAGAAATATTTTTTAACTAACAAAAATCCTACCATTTGAAAATATTAGGTACCTTAAAGGCTGCATGCAGTAGCCCTTTCGCTTTTCATGTGTACAATGTAAACCTGTGGTCAGCTGACCTTGGCTGGATGCCAGGTGCTACCAAGGTGCTCTATCTTATTGTCAAAGATAACAAGAAGGTCTTCTTTAAATACATCAGCAGTAAAAGGAAGACTGAGAATACAGTGGGCCCACTGCTGAACAAGGACAGGGGCCCTGGTGATGCAGGATGCAGAGAAGGCATTGTTACTGAATGCCTTCTTTGCTTTGGTCTTCACTGATAAGGCTGGCCCTCAAGCATCTCACCCCCTGAGATAAGAGGACAAATCTGGAGAAAGGAAGACTTACCATCAGTTGAGAAGGACTGGGTCACAGATCACCTATGCAAACTGGGTCCTCGCAAATCCATGGGCCCTGATGGGATGCCCCTGTGAGTGCTGAGGGAGCTCACAGATGTTCTTGCTGAGCCACTCTCCACCATCTTTGAAAGGTCATGGAGGACAGGAGAGGTGCCTGAGGACTGGAGGACAGCAAATGTCACTCCAACCTTCAAAAAGGGCAAGAAGGAGGACCTGGGGAACTATAGGCCAGTCAGCCTCACCTCCATCCCCAGAAAGGTGATGGAGCAGTTCATGCTGGAGGTCATCTCCAGGCAAGTAGAGGAAAGAAGGTTATCAGAAGTAGTCAACATGGATTCAACAAGGGAAGTTCATGCTTGACCAACCTGATAGCCTTCTGTGACGGCGTGACTGGCTGGGTCGGTGAAGGGAGAGCAGTGGATGTTGTCTCTCTTGTCTTCAGTAAGGCATTTGACACTGCCTCGCATAGCCTCCTCACAGGCAAGCTAAGGAAGTGTGGATTGGATGAGTGGACAGTGAAGTGGATTGAGAACTGGCTCAAAAACAGAACTCAGAGGGTCATGATCAATGGGGCAGAGTCTGGATGGAGGCCTGTCACTAGTGGTGTTCCCCAGGGGTCTGTGCTGGATCCAGCCCTGTTCAAAATATTCATCAGTGACCTGGATGATGGGATAGAGTGTAACCTCAGAAAGTTTCCTGATGATACCAAGCTGGGAGGAGTGGCTGACACACCAGAAGGCTGTGCTGCCATCCAACGAGACCTGGACAGGCTGGAGAGCTGGGCTGAGGGGAACCTCATGGAATTCAACAAGAGCAAGTGTAAGGTCCTGCACCTGGGGAGGAACAACCCCATGCACCAGGACATGGGCTGAACTACTGGAAAGCAGCTTTGCTGAGAAGGACCTTGGAATGCTGGTGGACAGCAAGCTGACCCTGAGCCAGCAATGTGCCCTTGTGGCCAAGAAGGCCAACAGTATCCTGGGGTGCATTAAAAGGATTGTGGCCAGTAGGTTGAGAGAAGTTATCCTTCCCCTCTAGTCTGCCCTTGTGAGACCACGTCTGCAGTACTGTGTAGAATTTAAGAAGGACAGGGAACTGCTTGAGCAAGTCCAGCACAGAGCTACGAAGATGATCAGGGAACATCTCCCTTATGAGGAAATACTGAGAGGCTTGGGTTTGTTTTGGCTGGAGAAGAGAAGACTGAGGGGGGATTTCATCAATACCTATAAATATATAAAGGGTGGGTGTCAGGACGATGGGACTAGACTCTTTTCAATAGTGCCCAATGACAGGCCAAGGGGCAATGAGCACAAGTTGGAACACAGGAAGTTCCAGTTAAACATGAGGAAAAACTCCTTTCCTGTGCGGGTGCCAGAGCAGTGGAACAGGCTGCCCAGGGAGGCTGTGGAGTCTCCTTCCCTGGAAATATTCAAAACCCGCCTGGACACGTTCCTGTGCCCCCTGCTCTGGGTGTGCCTGCTCAAGCAGTGGGGTTGGACAAGGTGATCTCCAGAGGTACCTTCCTACCCCTACCATTCTTTGATTGTGTGATTCTGTGTTTCAAACAGATACAACTGGGGAACTAAAACTAAAGTATGAATGTGGGCAATTATTTAAGTAGAATAGAGGCTCTTAAGATAGATTATGTGAAGGCTCTACAGCAAAAGTTGTTGAACTTGTAAAGAGATCAGGTTTGTTTAAGGAAAGACTACAAAAATTGTTACTACTGCAGCAGCATATGCAGGTTTAGGCAAAAGAAAACTAGATAAAGTAAAGGAACATAAGCTTTCTGCACCAGTGTCTACTGTGTAGGAGTAAACACCACAGACTAAGAAAAAGCAATGGTCCAATTACTAGGTAAGATGCAATTAAACTCATATCTTAATGTGCAACTACCTCAGGAAGTTCCAGCTAAACATGAGAAAAAACTCCTTTCCTGTGAGGGTGCCAGAGCAGTGGAACAGGTTGCCCAAGGAGGTTGTGGCATCTCCTTCCCTGGAGACATTCAAAACCTGCCTGGACATAATGTTGTGCCCCCTGCTCTGGGTGTGCCTGCTCAAGCAGTGGGGTTGGATGAGACAATCTCCAGAGGTCCCTTCCAACCCCTATCATTCTGTGATACTGTGATTCTATGATCATTCCCCTCCTCAGCAAGACTGGCTTGGAGAGAAAATGACATGGATAAATTACCAAACTATTGGTCAAGATAAAGGCAGTTTAATAAAAGCAAAAACAAAGGCTGAGCATGGAAGCAAAAGGAAACCAGAGGATTTATTCTATACTTCCCACCAGCAGGAGATGTTCAGCCACTCCCCAAGAAGCAGGGCTTCAGTACACATACCTGTTGCTCCAGAAGACAAATGTTGTAAATAACAAATGCCCCCATTTCCTCTTCCTTTCTCTTAGCTTTTATTGCTGAGTGGACATCATGCAGTATGAAATATCCCTTTGGTCAGTTTGGGTCAGCTGTCCAGGCTATGTTCCCTCCCAAGTGCTTGCCCGCCTCCGGCCTGTTGGCCTTGGAGGGGAAAACGTTGGAGAGACAGCCTTGATGCTGTGCCAGCACTGCCGAGCAGTATCCAAAACACTGGTGTGTTATCCACACCTTCCTATCTACCAGTACGAAGCACAGCACTATGAGGGCTGCTATGGGGAAAATTAACTCCATCTCATCCAGATCCTTTTTAGAAATTCAAGGCACGTCTTTTTCCTGCAATCTCCTTCCAGAACAGGCTGCTTCTTGAAGATGGGGAGGGAGAATGTAGCAGTACAAGGGTAAGTAGAATGTATATAAGCCCTTTGGCAAAGGGGTTTCTTTCCAATATTTATTTATGTTAGCATTCTGAACTTCTCTATGTACTTTGGAAGTCTTGTGCTTTTGTGTTATAAAAGAATAGATGTGCTTAGAGTATGCAGGGAGCACACAGACTAGCACAGAAGATGTCACATTTCTCAGACCTATGGTTTCAGAGTGTCTTCATCTCTCTGGAATGATTTCATTGAGCTGAAAATCTTATCAAGATCTCTACTGTAGTAATAGCCAATTTTTTATTTGGGTTCCATTGAAATCTGATATATTTCATGAGTAAGATAAAATTAAGTATCCAAATCAGATCATTTGACACAGGCCTCTGTATACAGTGCTTCCTAAGTTCAGCAGTGATTGATGCTTCACATTCAGTCCACATCACTGACTGGCCCACAAATGCTTGTCACAACAGTTCTCTCAGTGTGTTCTGGTAATTCTTTGTTCCTTTGGGAAAATTTTTAACATGGTATTGAACAAAAGATTCAGACTGTTTAGGTAAGCACAAACCTAAACATTGGGTTTGTGGGAGAAAATGGCTCCCTAGCTGCAGCTGAACTGCTTTTCCTTCATGTCACACAAGTTAGATTTCCTCATGCATTCTAGGGAGTTCCAGAGGGTGAGCTGTAGAGGGCTACCATTTGGGGCGGGTCTGAGATACACTCTGCTTTTGAAAAGGCAGCAGCTAGGTCCAGAGTAGCTGGATATCTGAAGCATCTAACAGTTCAAATGCAAAGCTGAGGCATGTGTGATTCACACAAGATGTGGAGGAACTGTTGTGGGCAGGGGACCAACACAGCAACTGAGTGAATAAAACCTCGGCCTAGCTGGAAAGGTCTAGCTGAAGTAAAGACAGGGAGTCCAGCTAGGTTAAGCTCAAAGTCTAGATGAATACTGTAATATCTAAGACCTATGCTAACTTGTAACATGCTCCTGTCCATAATAAAACTATCAGTATTGGAACGTGTCATGTAGCAAAGAGCAACTCTTCATACACTACTGTTATTTTAATGAGGTTGACCTACTGAGTCATTAGAACAAATAAAATTACAATAAACTGGAAATATTAACAAATATGGTTCGATTTTCAGGAAGGGACAAATGGAGAAAGAAATAAACAGATATATCTTCACTCAGGTTCATAATTTACTCTAAGCCATGCCACTATTTTGGGATATAGATTAAGCTCTATTGGTGCTTTACTTCAGCAAATTATTAGGAGGGATCCTTTTTGGTGTGAATTTGCCTTTTGTCTCTATTTGGGAGTCCTGTGGTACACACACAGGAATACCAGCAATGCACTCAAGGTCCTGGTCAAAAGTCATTCATTAGGGCATCATCCAGAGCACTCCCTGGCAAAGCAGACCCAAAGCCTTCCAGCAATGGCTCTCTGCATAAGTTGAGCATGCCCAGAAGCAGCGCCTATCTCAAGCTCCATTCCATTTAAACACATGTTGTAGTTTAGCCCAAGTTGGCAACTAATCATCATACAGTCACTCGCTCACTCCCACCGATGGGACGGGGGAGAGAATCAGAAGGGTAAAAGTGCGAGAACTTGTGAGTTGAGATAAAGAGAGTTTAACAGGTAAAGCAAAAGCTGCATATACAAGCAAAGCCAAACAAGGAATTAATTCACTACTTCCCATTGGCAGGCAGGTATTCAGCCATCTCCAGGAAAGCAGGGCTCCATCAGGTGTAACGGTTCAAGTGTACCCTCTGAACGTACCCCCCTTCCTTCTTCTTTCTTATATACTTATATACTTATATACTGAGGTGATGTCATATGATGTGGGATATCCCTTTGGTCAGTTTGGATCAGCTGCCTTGGCTGTGCCCCTTCCCCTCCGGGCTTCTTGTGCCCCTGGCAGAGCATAGAAAGCTGGAAAGTCCTTGACTAGTATAAGCACTACTTAGTGACATTTAGGACCTACTTAACAACAACTAAAACATCAGTGTGCGAGCAGCACTATTCTCATACGAAATCCAAAAACACACCACTATACCAGCTACAGTGAAGAAAATTAACTCTATCCCAGCCAAAACCATGCCAACACACTATGTGGAAATAAAGTCTTGGAAAGATAATGGATCATAGTAAACATAACTGTGATCATTACCTCTTTTCACTCTCTCAGTAAGTAACAGAAATAGAACCAGAATTTTCACAGACTCACAGGATGGTTAACCTCTAGAGGTCATCTGCTCAAGGAAGACCACCTAGAGCCAGATGTCCAGGACCCTGTCCAGACAGCTTTTGAATATCTCCAAGGTGGGAGACACCACAACATCTCTGTGTTACCTGTGCCAGTGCTTGGCCACCCTCACAGTGAAAAAGTGTTTCTTCATGTTCAGACAGAACCCCCTCTGTTTCAGTTTGTGCCCATTGCCTCTTATCCTGTCACTGGGCACCACTGAAGAAGGCATGGCTCTGTCTTCTTTGCATCCTCCCTTCAGGTATTTATATACTTTAATAATATCCCTCTCAGCCTTCTCTCTTCCAGGTTCAACAGTGCCAGCTTTCTGAGCCTTTCCTCACAGGAGAGATGCTCAAGTCCCTTAATCATCTTCATGACCCTTTGTTGGACTCTCTCTGCTTTGTCAATGTCTCTAATGCACTGAAGAGCCCAGAACTGGACACAACTTTCCAGGTGTGGCCTCACCAGTGCTCAGTAGAGGGGAAGGATCACCTCCCTCAACCTGGTGGCAACACTTTGCCTAATACAGCCATTAACCTTCTTTGCCTTCTTTGCAGCAAGGGTCCATTGCTGGCTTATCTCTATCATAAGCATAACATATTCTTTTATACCTATGTGTTCAAGTAAGGGCAAAAATATCTGGGAGTCATATTGCATATGAACCTTTACCTAGCTATGGCTGTATCTCAACTTCGAGCTAGCTAATAATGTTAACTATGTAAACAACTATCATCTCCTACAAGAAAAAATGTCTCAATTCAATAAAAAACAAATCAATTAACAAATTAACTGGAAATGCAAAATACCAGTCCTTCATTAATACAGAGTTACAGTTTCTGGGTGATACCTTGTAGTGTGCCACAAAAGTTCAGTTCATTAAAAAGCAGGTTTCTGAAAATAAGCACAGTCAAATCTGAAAAGTACTGCTGCCTAATTTTGCCCTTTTCAGGGAATGCCCCTGACACAATACACGGTATACACAAAACTTCTTTCTTTGAAATGCATTGAAAGTGAAGGTACCTACAATTGCCCTGTAGTCAAACACTTAGGGTAAGTTTAGACCATACAGTGGAGCACAATGCAGAGTTTACAAGGCTTACAGAGATGAGAGCCAGTATAGCTGCATAACCGCTGCAGTCTGGAGTGGAAAGATTTATTATTTTGGTGCAGGGTTGCATGAATGAAGCTATATTTCTTCCAGACTGAATCTGGCTTGTATCCAGACATTTCAAGCCCACTGTACTCTCCAGAACTTTGTACGGCCACATTAGTGAGTGTAAATGCCCCACAGACATCCCCTCATCTTAGTCCACACAGATACAGAAACTCTTTCCTGTCCAAATTACTTTTATTTCTTAATTCTGTTTATCCCTATACTCTGCAAATTTTCTTTCAGCTGAACTAGGCATAACATAAAGGCTCAGGATATCACCTACTAAACTTAACCTAAAGATATGTATTGGTCTTTAAAACTATAACAAATGCACCATGCAGAAATACCTCAGTACATGTTCTGTTATACATGCCAACTTCTTACAGAGAGCCAATGTAACACTGCCTTGATCAAATTCATTAAATTAATTAAATTAAATTCATTGTAAAGCCATCAAACCATGAGGTTGTATTTCCCAAAATGATGAATTCTGACTTAAGTACTGACATCAGAAAAAGTCCAGGGTAGAGGTCTGACACTAATAAATTTGTACACTCTACAGTTATCACTGGTTATAGTGTGATCTCTATGAAACTGTAAGGTTAATTAAAAATTAAAATTATATCATTAAAAATAAAAATATTACAGAAAATATCTTTACTTTATTTTGTAACCTTTATATAAAGATGTAGAACTGTTGGTTTTACGGTTTCTTCTTGTGTGGAACTGTGAACAAACTAGCAAGGGCCTGCAACAAAGCCAGTCCAAACTCTGCATATTTATAGAAATCATTGATATATTTTACAAATAATCAAGAATTCAATATTATGCATGTTATTCTTTCAGTGTAGTTATGTTTACAACATTTGTGGAAATTTAATGTAATTCAGTAATCTGCTATATTTTATAATTAATGATTTTCACTTAGGCTTACTGAACACTTATTGCAGTATGCAAAAGGAGCAAACATTTCATTTTTGACCCATTGCTAATACAGGATATATATTTTTTATTTTCAAAACAAAAGAAGCCCCTATGAATATATGTATATGACATTTGTTTATATACTTCGTCTATAACAAAGAAGTGGAAAGAAAACATTCCCTCAGGAAACACAGTAAAACAAAGAAAAAAATTCCATTCAAATTCAAAGTTCAAATGCAAAGTTAAGGCGCATGATGAATAAGTAAGGGACGAACACAGGGTAATGACTGAGCAAACCACAGGCATAGATGGGAAGGTCTGGCTAAGACAGAGGCATCTGGAGACTGCTATAACCTTCTTACTTTTTTTGATAGACAGGTTGCTTCATACTGCAGGGAAAAAAAAAAGTCTTGTGTGGCATTCCCTAAGGCCAGTGACAGCATTTTCAGAGCCTTTGATTTATTAATTCTGAAGGTTGCCTGAGACACTCTCCTTCAGGTGGTTCCTTCAGCAGGGACTGCTCAAGGAGTATGCGCTTCTCAAGCCTCTGCAGAGGGACTGACAGTAGATCCATTCTCCTTCCTACCTCTGGCTAAATCCTTAGAGAGCACTGTGCATACATTCAAGGGAACAATCAATGATGTCACCAATCCCTCCACAGACTGCAGCTGGCTGATGGATCATTACCTGTCTCTGCATGTTCTGCATACCTCCAACTACTGTATCTTATTTACTTTCAAGAATAAATTACAAAGGGCAGCTCAACCCTGTCACATCCTTGCTTCATATTAAGTGTTCTGAAGGAGCCTAGAGAGCTTAGTCACTTCACTAGAAGAGGCATTATTAGCAATGAATCCCCAAGGAGCAAAGGTCATGATAACCTGTGACTGCTCTCGCCTCTTTGTTAGCCTTCTGTGGTTCATTCAATTTTGTCATCTAATAAATTGAATTTTGATGAGACAATTGGTATTTCCTTCTGTCATGAGTATTCCCCTCTGTAGGCTAGATATAATTATTCTTTGAGTCTTGAACTGAAGAGCTAAACTGTTCACATACATTATTGTATATACAAGGACTGTACAGTTCTCCATTGAATTAATTACCATGCTGAAAAGCAGGGAAGCACAGGGTTTATTAGAAATCTCTACAGATTCTAATTATATTTTTGTAAAAATTAGACAAGTCATATGACCTACGCTTTATTACTTCTTCACCTAAAAAGAAAAAAAGACAAAAAATGGGAAAAAACCCAACTATTACTTTGGATAATTTTTTTCCCTTAGAATTTTTTTCCTTAGAATTGTTTTTAAATAGACTTTGCAAGACTCCATTCCTAAAACTGAAATCCTTTAGTCTACATCGTTCAGCATCTACAAGATATCAACATTTTCAAAATTACCACTTGGTTGCAGCCTAACCTCATGGGCTCTAAAAATCTCTGAGATACCTCAGATCCTCACTGCTGTCTTTCATAAAGATACTTAAATTCAGATGTTTCCTGTAGCAAAAAGGGTACTATTAGCTTATGGCAAAGACCTGGGAGCCCATACCTTTCTCAGGACTAAATACCGATAGGTCCCAATTGAGCTGGGATAATCAGGGTTTGATTAACCTGTCTGAAGTATCAATCTCTGCAACAGGAAGGCTGAAGGAAGGTTACCAAGCAGTGGTAAACTGTGGGGGGGGGGGGGGGGGGAGGGGGGGGGTAGGAGGGAAGATAAACAAAACACAAAGGGCAAAAGAAAAGTAAGTTATATATCGGATGTAGGAGATGGAAACAAATTTTGTCTTACAGGATTGATTGTCTGTCTGATTTAGACTCTTAAATCCAAAAGAGTGTTCATAGCTGAGGAACTGAGAGTTATACCAAGTCAAGGAAAAGGAAAATTAGTAGAAGAGGGATAAAAGGGTCCAAGGAGATAATAAGATACTTCAGGTAGGACAAATTTCTTTCCAATCTCTTTTACCCCTCTCCTCTGGTGTTTAAGGATATTTACTTTTTTTGTAACCTCCAAAAGTCCCTTCTGTCCTCTCCTTCCATTTGTACCTAATGATATCCACTCCCTTGTCCCTCTCCCTCTTTACATATGCACTCATCTATTTTTCTGAATGCCATAATAGACTTATGGAAGGATGCTTTCAGATGCCAATTTTGCCTCCAAATTTGCTCAAATATGTGTAAAAGCTCAAGTAAAAATGGCCTTAAATAAGTTTTTCTTTTCATTTCATCCCAGAAAATTATTTTCTACTTTGTCTTTTGTCTACATTAGCAGCACAGCAAAAACCTTTAAATATTTCAGAAGAGTTCACAGTGTATTCTAATATTGTTTCAAAATCTCAAACATCTTTATTGTGTTAAATGCAGTGTAGTATAAATCCACAGAATTGGAAAATCATTTGCAATGAAAAGTTCTAATAAAATTGGAATAAAATATTTTGATTTTGTTCATGTAATCTATGAACTATATATCATGTAATTTTAACCTGTAAATCATGTTGTCAAAATTTGACATATGCCTTCACAAAAGGAAGCTTTAGATAAAACAGCTTTTTGTGATGTACAGCTGCTTCATCTAAAAGAAAATTCAATTTGCTTCACCTGTAGGAGTAGTACATCTAGATTACCTCAGAATTAGGAATAAGGACAGGTTTAATATACTTTAATATTGATGGGACCAGAGCAAAAACCTGTGTCAAAATCAAAAGTAAATCATTATGGAAAATATCAAACAATTACTGTTGCTTGTTATTTAGGTTGTATGCCAAACATAAGTACTTTCCTACCATCTCTGTTTCTTTACATCTGATGTGTAGTGATTAGACGTGATTGCTGCGTGCATGTTCTATGATCAGTGGAATAAAGGATTTTATCGTGGATTTACTTCACGCATCTTCCTCTTAAGAAATTTTCTAAGGTTTTCTTTCTCATCCCTCATCCACAGTAACTGCCACTTAACTTGGATGTTTTGATCCAAGATCAGGTGAGGTTTGTGTTTTTTCTTGCCCTGTGGATCCCTCAAGAAAAAAAATACCTTTATAGGCTTAAGTTGTGTCATGTATATAGAACAAGAAGCCTAAGAAAGTGTAATTCATATTCATAATGAATCGATAAAGCAGAATGTACTGTGGGGCATGTTCTTGTGTTACTTTCAACAAGAGAATATCCTAGCTCAATAAGGATAGTGCAGAGAAGCAGTTTGTATTTTGATTTTCTTAAATAAAAAAATTGATTGTTCCTATAATACCTTTCCCAGTGGCTAAAATATCTCTATAGAGGGACTCAGAATAACTTTGCTGTTTGTAAGCCTGAAATGTATCCCAAATGTTTGCTTACATTCTGTTGTTTTTGAAGGTTTTTGTTTATTAACCTCCTGACTGATACATGTCCAAATTCTTTAAATATCATTTTAGTTTTAAAATTATACTTTTAAAAGGAAAAGATTATAACTTTTTTCTTAAATGCATGTGTCATGAGGTCTGCAAATCCTACATTTCTACCAGTTCTTCATACAGCATGATATGGTGTATCCAGCATCTGTTTTGATTATTGTTAGTAGAAAGATGGATTAACAGTTTGAATAAAATAAAATCTGATCTGAAGTTCCACCTACCAGTGAATATAACCCACATGTAGTAGATAAAAGAAACCATACAACAAACTGTAGTGTCAAACCACTTGCTCAGTAGAAAATCAATAGATCCTTGAAAATTACAGCTGCTTCATTTGTTTTGTGCTCCGGCCTATTTTTCAGTATCATAGTGTATTAGGACCTCGCTGCTTGACAGTTGAAACATGACACATTATATCTTGGAAAGCTCAGATAATGCAAGACCCAAATCTAGGAGTAGAGAAACACTGAGCAATCTGTTCTGATTGTCAGAGAACTCCAGTTTCAAATACAGGTTGTGAACTAACCTTCCCAGAGAAATCTTGCCGGGAGTGAATCATTTTACAAGAAGGCCAAACAGTGAGAGCGGCAGAGAGAATAAGATGTCTTTAAAGAGGAGGTATTGATTTCTCTGCGAAGTTTTAGGTAAGTTTGTCAAGACAATTCATAGCTCAAGGAAAAAGTAAATCAGAGTTTAGAAAAGAATTATGAATCTAATCTTTTTTTATTGATTGAGAGCTAGTTCTGTGTTTAGCTAAATCAAATAAATGGCACATTCAGTAGGTCCGTGGGACTGTGGACAAATGTGGGTATAATAAATGTATCTTATCTAATTTGCATAGTTTACGAGGTAGGCATTTATGGTCCCAGTAGGAATTCAGATAACGCTGATTAAATGTTATGTTGGACCAGGCCAGCTGAGCCTGCTTCATGTCATATCCCTAGGCTTAAATGGTGTACTGTATTGAGTTACAATACAATTCATTCCTCTATGACATCCCACATTAGTGGATCTCAGCAACTGAAAGAATTCCCTTCCTTTCTTTCCTATCATTCTGTGGCAGGTACACCCCTCACCCACTACCCCACCCCCCAGTCCCCAGCCCCACCCCCTCCAGACATCGGTGCTTTTGGCACGGTGATCGCTGGCTTTTCATGCAGCATTTCATGCCTTTTGTGCTGTGCAAGTCCCCAGGCACCTAGACCTGGGGGAGGGGTGGGAGAGGCAAAACCCTTTGGCAACTGAAGGTCTGCAGACAATGAGATGGCTTGGTTCAGAGAAGCTTCTGGATCATGACCAATTATGGCCACAGCTCAGATCTGACCCAGGGTACAAATGAGGCTGCTGGAGACCCCCTTTGAGTGGTCTGCTTGGAGCAGCAGGCTTGTGTTTGAAGCCTCTCCCCTTGAGCTGGGGCACCACCTAAGGAAACCTCCTGGGACTGAGTGTCCCACCTTCTTTTGGGTGAGTGATTTCTTCTGGGTATAGCCTTGAGTGAGCCCTTGCCATCCCCCAGGTGAGCGATTACACCTTCTGGGTGCCCAGGAAAGGAAGAGAGCTCCTTTTGTGAGTGAGTGTGTGTGTACGCACTTTGGACCATCATTCTTGTGTGTAAATGTGCAGTAGTAATACCCTGACTAACAACTCAAACCTGTTATGTGTTAAATTATATTGGAGGGTTGACTAAGTTCAGCTTACCCCTGTTTCTCATTGGTTTTTGCTGTGGTTTTGGCAGTTACTTGAAAGAAAGTTGTTTGAGCTTGTCCTTTTTTTTAGTTTAGTGTACCTCCATGACATTTATAATTGGCACAGCGAGCAGGGCTGTTGATGGAGGGATTGTTATTGAGGCATGGTTGTGACCCTTAGGAATGGAATGGGCGAGGGAGAAGTGGTGTGAACCCAATGCTGATGTGGAAAGGATAGAGAAATGCCATGGTAACAAGCAACATAGCAGAGACAAAGGGACCATCTGTGCCATACAGGGTGCCTGTTTGATGCAAGCACAGGACAGGTGGAAAAGGATAATTTTGAGAGTCAATTAGAGGTCAAATGCTTAAAGGCAGAATTACAACATCAGAGAGAGCAGACATATTTATTAGAACGGAAGATCGAGATTGTGTTAACCCAAGCAAAAAAATCCTCCCCCCAGTGTTGTCCAAATTCGGAAGTTGGTTGTGGGACTAGATCCTGAGGAATTGGATGGGGATATCTGGGGAGATCCTGATGACGTTAGTGTTGATGAAACAGAGGAGGTAGAGGAAAGGGATGTAAGACCTCTTATCAAAATGGAGAGGCATACAGACATATGGACAGGACCTGAGCTCAGTGATTTGCAAGTTAAGCTTTCATGCAAACCGGGTGAGACAAAGATAGAATATCTGTGGCGTGTTTTGCTTACCAGAGGTTCAAGGGTTCTGGGGACCTGGTGTGTTTTTAAATGACAGACTAGCTGGCAACCAGTCTATAACTTCACAAGTGGCTTACTGGGCTGGTGGTATAGACCCCAAAGAACGAGGGGAGCCTATTACTGTTCAGATAAGGGGACTGTTGGAATTGGCAGAAGGGGTATAAAAGGCTGGTTGTATACAGGCAATGTATGAGACAGGACAGCAAGGCATACCAATGGCTGCACTAGTAGATCCTGCACATATCAGGCCTCTTATTAGGGAATTACCAGATTCTTTTAAAATACATGTCCCGTCCCTTAGAGAGAGAATTTGGACAGCTATAGAACATTATGGACAGAACCCCCTGAATCTGCCTGCGCATGTGTTGACATGGGCTGAAGCACTGCATAGTATAGTTGCCCAAGGGCATGAAACAGGGTGGACAGATCCAGGTGGTGGTGCAGATGGGAGCAGAAGGGTACAGTAAGCCAGCTGCAAGCCTTGTCCCAGGTGGACTCCCCAGCCCAGGAGCCTGAACCCTTCCGAAGCAAGTCAGATTGAGCCAGTGGACCAGTGCAGAACAACTTGTGGTGGAAGGCATTGGTGCAGGGGGCACCTCAAGCACGGTTACACGGGCAGGCAACTGAGCATATAAAGAAGCTAGTGGAATTGGAGGGAAAGACCGGGAACGTAAAGGAGATGCTAGTGACTGCACCCCCTCCAAGATGGGAGGCAGAACCCTTCTGTACTTTTGTGAGGGGAATTAAGTGAACTAAAAACCTAAAAGCTGTCGTCTGGGGTTTGAGCCACCCAATCCACTTGGTAAATTCCTGTCAGCGGTCCACTGCTAGGCAAACTTATGTATATATTCCTGTTGGTCCAAAGCAGATAAGTTCAGAGTTTTTGATAGACACAGGAGCCCAAATTAGTGTTCTAAACAAACAGCAAGCAGACAAGCTTGGAATCAAACCATCAAGAAAATCTGTCAATATAATAGGGGTAACAGGTGCAGCAGAGATGTCTTTTAGCCCGAACCCAGTTTTGGCTGCCTGGGGAGAAACAGATGACAGCTGTGGAGGTTGCTTTGAGCCCTTATAAGGGAAACATATTAGGGTTTGATGTCCTAGCAGATAAGTAGTGGTGCCTGCCTAATTGCAGCGTGTGGAGCTTCAGGAGCCATGGGGTGGGAGCCGCTTGCATTCAGGCCTTGCAGTCTGCTCCCACACTGCCACCATCCAAGGTAACCTGCGTTTCCCAGTGTCACTTGCCAAGCACAGTGAAATGGGGAATCACAGAAGTCATTACCAATCTCAAAAAAAGGCAAATAATCAGTGGTACTCATTTTCCCTATAACTCCCCAGTCTGGCCTATTTACAAGCCCAACGGGCAGTGGTGGCTAACTATTGATAATTGGAAATTGAATAGTAATACTTCATCACTGATGGCTGCTGTTCAAAGTAAAACCTTGGTGGTGACTGCAATGCAAGCAGCAGCCCGTCTGTGGATGGCCACCCCAGATGTCAAATACATGTTCTTCACGATTCCCCTGAGGGATGACAAATCCCAATTTGCCTTTACCTGGGAGGGGGCTCAGCACACCTTCAACTGACTTCCACAAGGATACAAACACTCTCCCACTATCACTCATAATGCTTTGGCTGCACTCCTGGACACTGCGAAAGTGCCATTGAATGTTCCCATATATCAATACATAGATGATATCCTGGTGGGCAGAAACAATAAGGAATGGGTTGGACAGGTAGCCGAGACTATTTGGAACTTATTGATGGAAAATGGGTTAGATAGTCCACCTTCCAAATGCCAAGGCCCTGGGCAGGAATTAAAATTCTTAAGGGCTTGGTGGATAGTGGGAGCTATGTAGTACCCAATGATGTCCTATCGGCCATTGAGCAGAGGGAGACCCCAGAGAGCAGAACAGAACTGCAACAGAACTACACCCACGAGATCCACTGAGGGTGGAATGGGAGTTTGCGGAGCATGCCCCCTATTGTGGTGTATTCCAAAAGGGACCTCAAAGGCCAGCCAGACATCTGTTGTTTTCTTCCTCCTCATTCAAGGAAACTGAACAGTGATAGAGTGGGAGAAAGAGCTTCTCTCACTCATCAGGGCAGTCAAGGAGGCAGAGAGATTGCTTACATCACAGGACATTTTTGTGCAAGTCCCTTTCACTCTATTAAATTCAATCGTTAAGGGGTTGCCCCCTCCTGAGGGAGTGGCACAGAAGGCTAGAGTATGAAAAAGGTATGCCTATTTGGAGGGTGTCTGTCAATTGTTACCATTAAAAGAAGGCCCTGCCAAAGTTTCCAAGTTTCAACAACCTGTAAACCTGATCCAGCCCTGCTGAGCTTACCTTATAAGACCTCTCCAATTAAAGATTAAAGAGGTGCCCAAGCTAACACAAGATTCAGACACACAAGGGGTGTGGTTCATCAACACACCAGCCTGCCGAGTGGGCCCAAATGTCATTATAAGACAGCAGCAGTGGAAATTCCCACTGGAACAAAGATGACAGAGGAGGGGGAAGGTAGTGCCCAGATAGGGGAGCTGCGTGCTCTCTAATTAACCATGGAAGGGCGTGTTTCCACAATAGCAAAATGTGAAGCAGTCCTCACAGCCTGGCCACAATCATAGAATCATAGAATGGTTGAGGTTGGAAGGGACCATTAGAGGTCATCTAGTCCAATCACCCTGGAGTGAGCAGGGACATCTTCAACTAGATCAGGCTGCTCAGGGACCTATCCCGCCTTACCTTGAATGTTTCTAGGGATGGGGCATCTACCACCTCACTAGGCAACCTGTTCCAGTGTTTCACCACCCTCATTGTTATAATTTTTTTCCTTTATCTAGTCTAAATCTATCCTCCTTTTGTTTAAAACCCCTTGTCCTGTCACATCAGGCCTTGATAAAGAGGTTGCCCCCATGTTACCTATAGCCCCCCTTTAAGTACTGAAAGGCTGCAATAAGGTCTCCCAGCTGCCTTCTCTTCTCCAGGCTGAACAACCCCAGGTCTCTCATCCTGTCCTTCTAGGAGAGGTGCTCCAGCCCTCAGATCATTTTCATGGCCCTCCTCTGGACCCACTCCAAAAGGTCCATGCCCTTCTTGTGCTGAGGGCTCCAGAGCTGGATGCAGTACTCTTGGTAGGGTCTCACCAGAGTGGTGCAGAGGGGCAGAGTCACCTCCCTTGACCTGCTGGCCATGCTGTGTTTGATGCAGCCCAGGATACAGTTGGCCTTCTGGGCTGCGAGCACAAATAGTTGGCCCATGTCCAGCTTTTCATCCACCGGTACCCACAAGTATTTCTCTGCAGGGCTGCTCTCAATCCCTTCATCCCCCGGCCTATATTGATATTGGGGATTGCCCTGACCCAGGTGCAGGACCTGGCACTTGGCCTTGTTGAACCTCATGAGGTTCCCATGGGCCCACTTCTCCAGCTTGTCTAGGTCCCTCTGGGTGGCATCCCATCCTTCTGGTGTGTCAACTGCACCGCTCAGCTTGGCGTCATCTGCAAACTTGCTGAGGGTGCACCCTATCCCACTATGTCATTCAAGAAGATATTAAATAGTGATGGTCCCGGTACAGACCCTTGAGGGACACCACTCGTCACTGGTCTCCATCTAGACATCAAGCCATTGACCACTACCCTCTGGATGCGGCCATCCAACCAGTTCCTCATCCACCGAACAGTCCACCCATCAAATCCATATATCCTATTTAGAGAGAAGGGTCTTGTGAGGAATGGTGTCAGAGGCCTTACAAAAGTCCAGAGGGAGACATCTGCAGCTCTTCCCTTCTCCACTGATGTAATCACTCCATCATAGAAGGCCACTAGGTTGGTCAGGCAAGACCCGTCCTTGGTGAAGCTGTGTTGGCTGCCCCGGATCACCTCCCTGTCCTCCATGTGCCTAAGCATAGTTTCTAGGAGGATCTGTTCCATGATCCTCCCAGGCACAGCAGTGAGGCTGACACATTGGTAGTTCCCCGGGTGCCCTTTCCTACCCTTTTTAAAGATGGGCACAATGATTCCCTTTTTCCAGTCACTGGGGACTTCACCTGACCGCCATGGCTTTTCAGATATCATCAACAGTGTTTGGGCAACTACATCAGCCAATTCCCTCGGGACTCTGCGATGCATCTCATCAGGTCCCATAGACCTGTGTATATCGAGGTTCCTCAGGTGGTCATGAACTTGATCTTCCATTACAGTGGGAGAGGCTTTATCCCTCTGGACTCCATCCTGAAGTCCATTGGCTTGGGAGGGCTGAGGAGAGAGGTTAGCAGTGAAGACTGAGGCAAAAATGGTCTTGAGTACCTCAGCCTTCTCCTCATCTGTTGATACTAGGCCACCATTCTTGTTTGCCAGTGGGGGTACGCTTTCTTTAACATTCCTTTTCTGGTTGACATACCTGTAGAAGACTTTCTTGTTATTCTTTGGATCCTTTGCCAAATTCAGCCTCAGCCACGCCTTGGCCCTCCTGACTCCATCCCTACACAACCAGGCAGTGTCCCTATACTCTTCCCAAGATACCTCTCCCTGCTTCCACTGCCTGTGCAGTTCCCTCTTGCCCTTTAGTTTGACCAGTATGTCTTGACTCAGCTATGCTGGTCTCTTACCTTCCCTGCCTGATTTCTTATACCTGGAACTGAGAGCTCTTGCACTGTATGGAACATGTCCCTAAAGATCTGCCAGCTCTCTTCTGTTCCTTTGCCCCTGAGGACCGTTTCCCAGGGGATCCTTCTGACTAACTCCTTGCAGAGCTGGAAGTCGGCTTACACTCCTTGCTTTGCCTGTATCCCTCAGGAGTGTGAACTCTACCAATGTGTGATCACTGCAGCCCAGGCTGCCTCCAGTCTTTATGTCACCGATGAGCTCACTTGCATTGGTGACCATCAGGTCTAGTATTGCATCCCCTTGGGCAGGGCTGTCTATTACCTCAAGAATTTATCCTCAATGCATTCTAGGATTCTCCTGGATTGCCTACAACTCACCGTGCTACTTTTCCAGCAGATGTTGGGGTGGTTGAAGTGGTTGAAGTGCCCCAGTAGGATGAGAGCCTGCGAGTGTGAAGCTTCCTGGAGTTGGATGAAGAAGGCTTCGTTAGTATGTTCTCCTTGATCAGGTGGCCTGCAGTATAGACCAACAAAAAGGATCCCTCTGTTACCTCTGTCTCTGGTTCTTACCCATAAGCTTTTGACCTGCTTGTGGTTATTTTTCAGGGACAGCTCTTCACACTGTATTGTTTTCTTGATGTAGAGAGCAATGCCTCTGCCCCTTCTTCCTGGCCTCTCCCTTCTGAACAGGCTATAGTTATCTATAGCCACATTCTAGTCATGGGATTCATCCCACCAAGTTTCAGTAATGGCAACTAGATCTTAGCTTTCTAGCAGCACAGTAGTTTCCAACTCCTCCCATTTGTTTCCCATACTGCGTGCATTAGTGTAGAGCATTTCATCCAGGCTGTGGACTGTCTCCTTCTTAGTGGAACTCCCCTTGATACCCTTGAGGTTTTTCATGGGAGCTTCCTTGTTGGCTCCTACTACCTCAGGAGCCCCCAGCTCATCTTCACAAGACTTCAACTGTGTTGCAGAGTTCCCAGCACACCTCTGGGCAATACGTTGAGGGTTCATACTAGCAGCCCCTCCCTCTAAACATTGTGTATTGTTCCACAGCTTGTCACAGGCAAGCCTGATATGTTCCCCCTTCCCCATTGCCTCTAGTTTAAAGCCCTGTCAATAAGCCCTGCAAGCTCCTGAGCAAAGACTCTCTTTCCCACTTGAGAAAGGTGGCTCCAATTAGACGCCAGCAATCCGGGTGCCATGTAGGCCATCCCATTGTTTGAGCTTGTCCTTTATTTAGTGTACCTTCATGACAGAACAAGATTCCACTGCAGTCGTGTAGTCTAAGAACACACATGTATTTGGAGAAAGGTTGTCTGTACACATACATTTACTTAGGAAAGTTGCTGGAGGCTGTACATCAGAATCACACTCTGCAGATCAGTGCAAGTTACAGGTCACACATATCTATACCTTGTGCTTAAATGCAAATGTGATTGCAACTGAAGGAAAATAAAAGGTGCTGTGCAGATTTTCCTTTACCGCAAGCTCTGAAAAACTTAGACTGCCATGAAGACTTTAAAGATCTAAGGATTCTCTCTCCTTTCCCCTTTGCAGGTAATTTGTTGTTTCCCCTTCCAGCTATTTTTAAAAGCATTTAGTCTTCACAGTGTGTGCTTTTGGTCTTTTTTTTTTTTTTTTTTTTTTTTAAACTGCTGTATTTGTTCTTGTCTACCTGTGCCCTATTTCAATTAAATATGGAAAAACAAGGTTTTGGCTTTTCTGTCTCTAAAATGTTCCTGCGTTCTTGTCAATTCACATTTACATCTTAGTGTTTCAGAAACTTCTTTAGTTAGGAACATCTTTGGTAAAAGACAAAGAAACAGCTAGCAACACACTAGCTTGAGCAGTTATTATTATCCTCAGCTTTAAATCTTACATTGCAGAAGTACAATACCTGACTCCAGTGCAGAAGGCGGCATTGCTAGAAGTAAAAAACTAAGCCATAAAGTTATCTTTTTTAAAATAATGAAAATATTTGGTTAATGGGTATAATTTTTTCATAACTTCTAGAATTTTGTTAAATTTATAAGTGAGCAGATGGGAAGTGTAAACCTCATATTCATGCACCAGCAGTTACAGCAGTGCCATTGTTTAAACATCAGTATTTTGCCAGTCCAAGTATTCTACATAATTGGTCATGTCAAGGCACAGAAAGATATTATTTCTAAAAGTGTCAGGGAAGGAAGCCTCATAGTGGGGCAAGCAAGTTGGAAGATGAAGGAGAGCCTGCATCAGCATCTTTCCCTGTGTTTCTACAAGCACAAGAAGAATATTGCACATGAATTTACTTTTTGCTGCCCTAAATAAGAAACAAATCCACTTAAATTGAAAGCATTGCATTAGTATAACTGAAGGAAATCAAATCTAGACACAGTAGACCATACCAAGCTCATTTCTCTACTATGATGGCAAATATTTATTTATCATCTCTTTTACACAGCAAACCTGCTCCTGCAGTCTTTTCATTCTTTCTGTTGCTGTTGGAATGCTGCCCTAAAGTTTCACCTTAGTGGTGAAACATCTTCCAGATTCCATCTTAAATTTCACCCTGATCAGTTTATGCATATTTATCTCATGAGGTTTTTTGTTCTTTCTGGTTTTCTTTCTGGATAATTTCTAAGGAACTGAACTGTAGCCACACTTGATCTTCTTTTCCTAAGCTACATAAATCAGTTCCTACATTATCAATTTCTTTTTGTGTCCTTCAAAAAAATAAGTTGTCTGTTTTCCCAATCATTCTAGTAGCCATACTTTCACTGCACTCCAGCCTGAATTAATCTTTGATAGGTACCGAAGAATGAGAACATGTCAGTCTCTTTTACCTGCTTCGCTTACAGTAGTCAAAAACACTGGAAAGCAGAAGTATGAAGAAAACCACAAAAGCTAATACCAAATTCAGAGGCAAATATCCACCCTGAGCTCACAGGAGCTTACAAAAATCACCTGCTTTTATTGTTAGCTAAATTCAGAGTGTGGTACCAAGGAAGTACACAAGACAGCCCTCAAAAACTTTAAATTTCACCAGTAACTACTAACTAAGAGTCAAAAGCATTAGAAACTCTTTGGAATAATTAACAAATCCTCCAGCAATACTCTACCCTCCCATTTCTGAAAACAATATTATACATTCTTTACCATAAAAAAGCATGCTTAAATATTTAATAATTTTCTTCACGCACTTATATATATAAAGCTGTATGTTTTAATCCTGACATAAAACTTCCTATTAAAGTACTAATGATAAATAATGCTATGTTAAACTAAATTCTTTGAAATTCCTCTGAGCAACATCAGCTCTGCTCAGTAATATAATTGCAGTAATTGACAATAATGTAATAAAGTAATATAATAATATAGTAATAAGGTAATTAGCATGGATGTTCTGAATTACTAAGTTGATGCTTCTATCAGTAATTATTATTAACATTAATTTTCTGTATACTTAAGGAATGTGAAATACACTGAAATATCTGTTAGGTTATAAAGAACTGAAATTTAGGCTAGTTTGACTGTCACTAATTCAAATATATATTATATATCTATTCTTATATATATAAAAATGTACTTGGAAATGTAAATATGTGTTCAACTATTAGCACAGAATTTCAGTGTAGATATAGACATACATATGCATATGTATTTTTTCCCAAATGAAATGTTCCTATAGGTGTCCCTGGTATCAACACAATGCTCAGTTGCTGCAGAGCTGTTAGAGACATTACTCTTCCTGTGTTTCCTTCTAACCATAAAAACCAAAACTTGTGAGGTTAATTTACAATTAACTGCACTGATGTAGTTACACAGAAATCCATTTCCTTAATATTGTTAGAGCTGTGATTGTGAGGTACAACTCAAGGAAGTACCCAGGCTGCCTGAAAAACACATAGCTTCACCAGTCCTTCTTACAAAAGTGAAGTGGTTATTGAAGAAATATCCATCCCAGTAATATGTTAAGGAAGCCATGCTACATAGTCATAGAAATCTAAAAAAAAAAAAAGGCATAAAAGCACTGGGCAGGAAGGTGCAGCCTTCTTATGGATATTCTAGATTTTCTGACAGTGTAAGTAAACCATCCATTAGGAACACCAGGCGTCAAATCCATGAAATATTAATGTCTCTGGAAAAGTGGACTTGGTTTTGGTTTGAACAGGAGTCTCATTCTGCTAGTTTTAAACCAGGCACTGGTTTCTCAGATACGTATATACTGCTTAGTCATTAAAATAACACAGACAAGTCAAGGAATGTTGGTGCCTCCGACAAGGTAGTTTTCACACTATTGTGTGACTGCCAGTTCTGCACTCTCCTATTAACATTGCATATGTTTTATTTCAGTCCACTGTGACCCAAATCAGCTGATCCTCTGCCAGCCCCTTGAAGGTATTTATGGTGACAATTTGCAGTTGCCTATGGCAAAAATACAGAGTTTATAGATACCTGCACAGGTAAAAAGTCCTTTCTTAAAATTACTCTAATTATATTTTTCTCCTGTCAGATCAAATTTCCTAGATTTATTCTTATCAAATTTGATCCAAGGCTCAGATAGTAACTTTCCTCCTCATTTCAATGAAATTGTGATACTTGGCCTCACCTTCCAGAAAACTATCTAAAAATAAGGCATCTATTTAAGTTAAGGTTCTAGGCTCCTGTTATTGACAGCAACATGCATCTATGTAGAATTTACCCATCTACTACAGACTGAGAAAATTAATGTTGGTAAAATTCACCTTCTGAAGACATTTATTCATCTTGATTAACTATCTAGACAGCCTATTAGTTTAAACAACTATTAGAGCTGTAAGTAGCTGAATCCCACCCTAGCTCTTAAAGCTTGGTGATATGAATTTTCTCTACAGAAAAGCTAGAATACAGTCAGAAAAAAAAGGGGGAGTGAAAGAATCAAACAGAAGAAAAAGCAGGGATGGGGGAAAAGAAAAAGAAGTGGCCCAAGGGACCCTCCAGTGATTACTGCCTGGAATAAGAATGAAGAGGAGAAAATCAGGCAGTGGTATACTCAAAATTGGAGTGAATGCATGACCTAGAGGAAAGGTCCTCTTTTGAAAAAGAAGGAAGAAAATAAGGAGTATGGTAAAAAGTGACTGAAAGGAAGACAGTCAGATTCTGGTGAAACAGAATGAGTGGGAGATAAAGAGGTTAACAGAAGTAGCCTGTACAGAAAGGGTTTTTCTGGAGATAGAATATGAAAGAAATTAACATAATTTTGTTTAACTCATAAAATTATTTTTTTAAGTCTTTGTACTACTAATTCTTAATCTGTTATAGTATCACAGGATGAGATTCATCTCATCCAATCTTATCCACCTAAAATGTAGACATCTAGTTTAAGCAAGTACCGTCTACCATGGCGGTGTGGGAAACTCCAAAGAGTGATCTATCTTGGTTTTGTTCAGCTAATCTTTGGTAAGATTATCCCTATTCTCTATGCAGAGATTTCAGACATGCATTATACTACTTAGAGTATATGTGACTGTTGTGGTTTAGCCAGCAGCTCAGTCCCACACAGCCGCTCACTCACTCCCCCACCAGCAGGGTGGGGGAGAGAATCAGAAGGGTAACACTTGTGGGTTGAGATAAGAACAGTTTAATAATTAAGATAAAACAATAACAACACAGTTAAAAGGAAAACAATGAGAGAGGCATGAAACCCAGGGAAGGGGAAAGAAACAAGCAAAACAAACAACATATGCCACATCAACCCCCCATGTACCAACTGCCCCCATTAATATACTGGTCATGGCATCACGTGGTACGGAATGAACATCCCATTGGTCAGTTGGGGTCAGCTGACCTGGCTGTGGCTCCGCCCCTCCCACTTCTTGCCCACCTGGCAGAGTGTGGGAAGCTGGAAAGGTCCCCAGCTACTACAGGTGCTACAGTGAAGAGAATTAACTCTTTCTCAACCAAAACCAGCACAGTCATGAACAAAAAGTAATTATCTCCTATTCTTAGACAATATGTAGATTTGTGTTATCTTACCTTCTAATGCTGAGGTGATGTAATTAATTTTTAAAGAATATTAAAAACTGCTGAAAAAATATTTATTAAATTCTTTATTTGGACACTTACCCAACACCAAATCTTTTCAAGCGTGCTATTTCACATCTAGACAACTCTTGCTGCCTTTTTCCAAACTGGACATTTTATATACACTTCTGTCTTCATGACTTTTCTAGTCTGACTGCATTTTCACTCTCACAGGAGACCAGCTATGCTGCAGATTAGATCCAGAGATGTCCATGTAATAAGAACCAGTTTATAGAAATTAGAGTTCAAGCAATTTACAATGATGATAGAAAAGACAGAAAGAGAGAAGAACAAGTCTGTGTGTTCCCACTCTTATAGTTAAGGAACAGAGGCACTGATTCTGTCTACGTCTTGCAGTACAGTGCTCTGTCAGTGACAGACTAGTTAAAAGTTAGCTACAAATTAGCTGACAAGGAAGGATAATGGTTAAATGAGGAGCAGAGGAGAAATGAGGAAGAAGAATTGTGTAGTGGTGTGACTGCTACTGTAAAAGTAGTATAGGAGCATGCATATGGAGAATGGCCTTGATCATGGTAAATTCATTGCTGGATGCATTCACACAACACAAAAGACTACTGTGCAGAGGTGTATAATATCGCTAATATAGCTATACAGAGCAACATTGTGTTACAGATAATTAGCAATGTGTCCCTAATATCTATGTCACTTTTGATATTCAAGTTAGCTCAGTCATGACTTGTTACAGCTTAGTGTACGTGTACCCTAAGTGACTCTTTCAAGATCATATTAGAAGCCTGTGGCAGAGGTTACTGATGTCATTTTTGCACCTTAGTGTGATTGCACAACTGTAGGACTTTGTGATCTCTCAAAGGTGCTGGCATATTGAGATCCTAGTCAAACTCAAGAATGCCATTCCTTTTTTAATGACTACTCAGAAAATACAGTCTACCTTCAGCACAGAACTGTTTCTAAGCTCTTTGCACACAGGAAAAGTGTTATTTTAAGCTATCCATGCAAACGCAAATTCAGCAATGTCTATCTAGATGAAACTTTTTCCAAATTAATGACCAAAAGCATTCAAAATCACTAAAATATTCTGAATTTCTTTTTTTTTATTAACGACTTTGATTTACCAGCAGCCTTCCTCATCAATGTGAAGTTAAGTAAGTTAAATTTACAGTATTTAAGGTTTTACTTACTCTTTTAAAAATCATAAACAAAAAATTATCTGTTATTCAGTTTTCTTTCTTAGTACTTTTTTCTATATATTTAATACTGGAAAAATTCAGGTACATTTTTAGTACGCAGGAGTTTGACTTTTTCACATAATTAAAAGCATAACTGTTATTAATTTACCTGCATAAAATATTTTCTACAATAACATCCACATATGATTATTAATATTAATTTTTGCAAAAAATCTCCAATTTCTATAGTAAATGTCAGACCATATTTGATAACTCTCCATTTTGTCTCTTCTTTCTTATCTTTCATTCATTCTCAAACAAAACAAAACCTGGACATGGAAAAGTAAATCACCTATATTGAATTTCTTAATCTTATTAAAGCCATGATATGGTAAATAATTTTGTGAAAGATAACATAGAGTAAGTCAAGTCTTTATTTGGCAGACTCTGAATATACTCATCAGAGGACCGTCTATCCACTCTGGAACAGCTTAGGCAGAAAACAACTAAAATAAATTTGAGAACAGTCAGAATAGATATTAAAGGCTGAGTAATACACTGCAAACATCTAATGCTAATGGAAAAGTTTTTAAATGTCTGTTTTTCTGTTCACAAGTACTGATAAAGTATTTTAACTGTCTATGAACTGATTAGTAAATTGATTTTAAAATGTTTTTCATTTTCTTGTTTTGATTTTTGCACTACTAATTTGCCAACATTTTTCAATTGCATGATGTGGAAAGCCTAAAAATAGCTGTGAACAGTGGTTGTGTAATTATACTATATATTTATGCGTATATAAATTTACACATGCATGCATATGTAAACCAATATGCTCATTTTAAAAGACATCTTTCAGGTACCTGTACAGATATCAGTTTAACTTAGTTATTGTAATATTAATCGATAATATTTAAGCAAATTTCTGACCAACTTAGTGTGAAGTCAGAGCAGCACAGAAAAAGCAGAAGTTTGGGATTTTTTTTTTTCTTTAGCAACAAACCAAATCAATGAGACATACAGGGACATCTTCATACTTAGCTAATTATTAGTGTAGCATGTTGCAAGAAAACTTGAAGGGACAAGTCACTGACTATCCAGAATTATTGTCCCTAGTGAGATTACAGAGAGTGTCAAGGAATGGTTTATAGGGTTGACCCAGTGGGGCTAGTCAAGAAAAATGAAATTGGACGGGAACAGGAGAACGGATACCCCTTGTCTTCTTCAGCAGCCACAACCTACCATATATCCTAGCCGCCTACATGGTCAGTTCAATTAGTTTAGCAAAGAGAAGTTTTGAGAGGTGTGTACTGTATTTGGCTGGTATGGAGTTAATGTTCTTCATAGCAGCCTGTATGGTGTGTGTTTTAGGTTTGTGACCAGCTTCTCAATCTACCTCCACAGCAGGTATGCTAGGGGGGTGCAAGATGCTGACAGGGCTGCAGTGAGGACAGCTGACCAAACTAATCAAAGTGATATTCCATGCCATATAACACCCTGCTGAAAAATAAAACTGTGTCAAGTTTAGGGTGATGAGGGGGAGTTTTTTTCAAAGTAGCTGTTACTTGGGGACTGACTGGGCATCAGTTCCTTGGTGAGAGATGGTGAGTGATTGACTGTGCATAATTATTTTTTCCCTTCAATTATAAAACTGTCTTTATCTCAGCCTTCTTTTTTCCTTCAGATTCTCTCCCCCATCTTGTGAGCAAAGGACTGGAGGGGGCTCAGCTGCCAGCTGGGGTCAATACACCACAGGTGACAAGGAGAAATTACA
Source organism: Phalacrocorax carbo (assembly GCF_963921805.1). Classification (NCBI taxonomy): domain Eukaryota; kingdom Metazoa; phylum Chordata; class Aves; order Suliformes; family Phalacrocoracidae; genus Phalacrocorax; species Phalacrocorax carbo. The sequence goes on along the minus strand of NC_087514.1, from coordinate 17,479,377 downwards.
CTTCTTTTATATTCTGACGAAATCATAAAAAAAAAAAAGGTTTAAAAACTGGCTGAAAGTTGGAGTTAGGGTGAAAAAAAAAGAAAAGATACATGCTTCATGAGAGGTAAGACAATGACGTTTGGGTTTTCCACATCAGTGCTGTTAATTAATAAAACAGGATTGCTAGGGATATACTGGATTTCTCATAATATTAATTTACTGAATCCAGATTTAATGCCTGCGTAATGCAGTATCTATTTCTTTAACAGAGTCATGGAAATGATGTTAGAGTCACTTGTAAAAATTGTGCAGCCTGTACTAAGCAGAAAATCAAAATAAATTTTTTCTCATGTTAGTAATCACTGATCGTAGGCTTTCTCAAATGCATCTCAAGACTATGTACAGAATGCTATTGAGACAATTCAGGTCACTCAGAGACTTTTCCTCTTAATCACTATGACATATATTGTGTATTTCTGCAGCTGTTCACAAAACATTATTTACCTTCTGGAAGAATTTTATAACAGTGAACTGAAGCATGATACTTGTAGTTCTCCTCCTTTGATTATAGAGGGTTCTGACAAGCTTTTGTTGGTTGAAGTATAGAGTCCTCATTTGGTGTGAACCACAGTATTTATGAATCATACAAATTTTATGTATCATACAGTTTTGTTTTCTCAGCAGATAAAGAGAATAATATTGCTTTTGTGCAACCAGTGGTGCCTCTAATGCTGTTTAACTGGGGAGGATCACAGCGTGACACATTGCTGTGAACTTGCATGCATGCACAAGTGTGTTTGATGTAACAGGGGTTTAAGGGAACAAAAGCATATATAAAAAGATCATTATCAGTTGTGGTGGGTTGACCTTGGCTGGATGCCAGGTGCCCATAGAGGGAGAAAATAACATGATAAAACTCTCATGGGTCAGGATAAAGGCAGTTTAATAAAAGCAAAAACAAAGGCTGAGCATGGAAGCAAAAGGAAACCAGAGGATTTATTCTATACTTCCCACCAGCAGGAGATGTTCAGCCACTCCCCAAGAAGCAGGGCTTCAGTACACATACCTGTTGCTCCAGAAGACAAATGTTGTAAATAACAAATGCCCCCATTTCCTCTTCCTTTCTCTTAGCTTTTATTGCTGAGTGGACATCATGCAGTATGAAATATCCCTTTGGTCAGTTTGGGTCAGCTGTCCAGGCTATGTTCCCTCCCAAGTGCTTGCCCGCCTCCGGCCTGTTGGCCTTGGAGGGGGAAACATTGGAGGGACAGCCTTGATGCTGTGCCAGCACTGCCGAGCAGTAGCCAAAACACTGGTGTGTTATCCACACCTTCCCATCTACCAGTACAAAGCACAGCACTATGAGGGCTGCTATGGGGAAAATTAACTTCATCTCAGCCAGACCCAATACAACCTCTACCCTTTATTCCATACCATTGCATCATGCTCTGGTCCCACATACTTCAATATATATATATCTGCATATATCTTCTACCCATCCCACTGTATTTCATTCTCATTACTGAAACCTCTTCTTACCAACACTTAACCTTAAAGTATATACTTAAACCATCTTCATACCCAACATACAGATTTATACATTCTCATAACTGTTGCCTCTCCTTTAACAAATAGATAGTTCTCTCCTGTTCCATGGGCTTCCTCCACTCCTCCAGATGTTCACAAACAGGCTAAGACCTGGGCCCCATCTGTCAAGATAGGTGTTCAGGACAGGAGACGCATTATGTTTGATTGTTGGGCCCAAACACCAGCTCGGTTTCAGTCATCATTGCATTCGTCTGGTTCCTTGTGAAACTCACTCTTTGTCAGTTCAGGTTGTTCCTGCTACAACATACAACTGACATCACAGATGATTTTTACCCCAAGTTTAATCCTTCTGAGTCACGCACCGGGTCTCCCCATCCTTTTGCATTACCCACCAAGTACACCCAGGTCCATGAGCAAAGACAATCTTATGAATGTATTTGCCTTTTTGCATGGGAGGAGCAATCCAAACCAATTTCCCCAGCCAATTCTGTAAGTGCACACTGGGGACTTATATCCCTCCACAGTATGTAGGGGTTTTGTTTGGGCAAGACCAGGGCAGTTAGATCCACTGGTGTTAACCTGCCAAGTGGCCTTTCAAGGCCTCAGATAGTGCTTTGAGCAGTGGCATGGTTTATGGGGTATCTTTCTAGCCAACAAGTAGTTGCTTCCACCATGGTATGTAATGCTTGTCTTGGGGTATTCATGGCAGTGGTCCAATACAGGCAATTTGCCAGGCCTCACCATATGAAAAACTCCGCCACTGCCCTGTATTCCAGTTAGACTTTACACACGTGGTGTGCTTGACTGGCTCAAATGGTTCACTTTCATGAATGACCTGTGCAGTGGCCTCCATGGTCAGGTCTACCCCCTGATCACAAGCCCATTTGTACGTTGCATGTCTCCCTAGATGTTTCAACTCAAAGAGTCATGATCAATGGGGCAGAGTCTTGTTGGAGGCCCATAAATAGTGGTGTTTCCCAGGGGTCTGTACTGGGTCCAGTCCTGTTCAACATATTCATCAATGACCTGGACAAAGGGACAGGGTGTGAGCTCAGCAAGTTCGCTGATGATACCAAGCTGGGAGGAGCGGCTGATACACCAGCAGGCTGTGCTGCCATCCAACGAGACCTAGACAGGCTGGAGAGCTGGGCTGAGGGGAACCTCATGGAATTCAACAAGAGCAAGCGTAAGGTCCTGCACCTGGGGAGGGACAACCCCATGCACAGGTACAGGATGGGGGCTGACCTACTGGAAAGCAGCTTCCCTGAGAAGGACCTTGGAGTGCTGGTGGACAGCAAGTTGACCATGAGCCAGCACTGTGCCCTTGTGGCCAAGAAGGCCAACAGGGTCCTGGGGTGCATTAAAAGGAGTGTGGCCAGCAGGTTGAGAGAGGTTATCCTCCCCCTCTATTCTGCCCTAGTGAGACCTCATCTGGAGTACTGTGTCCGGTTCTGCGCTCCCCAGTTTAAGAAAGGGAACTACTGGAGCAAGTCCAGCGGAGAGCTATGAAGATGCTCAGGGGACTGGAGCATCTTCCTTATGAGGAAAGGCTGAGAGGCTTGGGTTTGTTTAGCCTGGAGAAGAGAAGACTGAGGGGGGATCTTATCAATGCGTATAAATATCTGATGGGACTGGACTGTTTTCAGTAGTTCCCAATGACAGGACAAAGTGCAATGGGCACAAAAAGGAACACAGGAGGTTCCACCTCAATATGAGAAAAAACTTCTTTCCTGTGAGGGTGCCAGAGCACTGGAACAGGTTGCCCAGGGAGGCTGTGGAGTCTCCTTCCCTGGAGACATTCAAAACCTGCCTGGACATAATGTTGTGCCCCCTGCTCAAGCAGGGGGCTTGGACAAGATGATCTCCAGAGGTCCGTTCCAACCCCTACCATTCTGTGATTCTGTGGGACTATCAAGCTACAGATAGTTCACTGTTACACTCCCAATCCAGGTCCACCTGAGTTACTTCAGTTTTGAACAGCCTTGTCTACTTGTTCTTTGTTTTGATGGTCTTCAGTGTTGCAGCTTTTTGGCAATTAGGCATCTACATGATTTACCTTCAAAGCCATGTTTTCTACCTGGGCAGTGATGTCCTGCCACAATGCAGCAGCCCAGATAAGTTTACCCCTGCACTGCCAATTGGTCTTCTTCCACTCCTGTAGCCACCTCCATAGGCCATTAACCACCATCCAGGAGTCAGTCAGAGTCTTGTTCAGCAATATTTAGGGATATTGGATGGCTTTCTCTTCTGCAGACTGACTTGACCCACATCCTCCTTCAGTGCCGTCAATGGCCTTTCCACTTCCAGCAGCTTCCTCCCTCATGACAGGACCCATCAATGACCAAAACATAATGCCTTTCATCTTCTGGTAACTCGTTATATGGTGGTGCCTCTTGGACATGAGCTACCTCCTCAGGCAATGCTCCAAAGTCTCTGCCTTCTGGCTAGTCCATGACCTCTTCCAGGATTCCCGGGCCATTGGTTTTCCCCAGTCGAGCTCATTGCGTGATCAATGCTACCCACTTACTCCATGCAGTGTGAGGAACTTCTATCCATCAAAGCAAGGAATTTCTACACCAATCAATAATAAAAATATATATGACTAGTGTCACTCTAGCTCCACCCAAACATAAAATACTATAAAAATGACTCCAAGAGAGAGGGACGTTAGGGAAGATACCACCCTGGAGTACTGGGATCGGTCAATGGGCTGGAACTCTCTTCTCCCCCATAGGGACGCCTATCGGGTAAGACTCAAACACCTGGTTATACTGATTCCCTGGGAAATTTAAAGAACAAGCTTGTTATTTTGTGTTTTGTGTTTTAGCGCTTTATACTTGCACATGCTTTGCAGACAGTGCGTTTATCACCAGCAATCCAATAAGAACCTGTATTTCTGTTGCTTTAATAAACCACAATATTAGTGAATCTGACCGCAAAGAGTTATCGGGTATGACTGGACTAATAGTGATCATACTGTTAATGAATCCCTCATGGACTAACAGTGCTGAATTGGGTATCAGAATCTAAGCCCAGCTGCCCCCAGCCCCTCTGACATCTGAGGACCAGCTGGATCACAGGGGGGTTTATTTTCTGCCAAGTTTCCTCACCTATTAGCGCAACAAACATCCAGTGTAGCACAGACAATCATGGTGCCAAGAGGAGATACACTTCTGTACCAACAACTTCTGAACAGGCTTGAACCCTCTTGTATGCTGCTAGTATCTCTTTTTCAGTTGTGGTATAATGGGCTTCTGGTCCTTGATAACCCTGGCTCCAAAACCTTAATGGTCAACCTTGGGTTTCTCCTGATGTTTTCTGCCAGAAGCTCCAGGTGATAGCATGGTCTCCAGCTGCAGTGTAGAGTGCATTTTGCACAGCACGCCCAAAAGCTACCACACCAGCCATTTCCTTTTTGATATGCTCAAAGTATTGTTACTCAAGGCACCATGCAAAAATAGTTCTTCTTTCAGGTTGCTCAGTAGAGAGTGCTCACAAGCTGACTGTAACCTGGAATATGCATTCTCCAGTATCCCACAGGGCCTAGGAAAGCTGTGTTTCCTTCTTCTTAGCTAGTGGAGACATAGTAGCTAACTTGTTGATCACATCCATAGGGACATGATGGTGCCCTTCCTGCCATTTTATTCTCTAGAACTGAAACTCCTTACTTTTCTTTATGGCAAAACCAGGTCTCAGAATAGTCTGAATTATTCTTTCTCCCTTTTCAAACACTTCTTCTTCCATGTTTCCCCACCCAATGATATTATTGGGGTATTGTAAATGTCCAGGGGCATCACTCTTTTCCATTGTAGTTTAGATTAGTCCATGAGAAATAGTGGGGTTTGTGCTTCCACTCCTGGGGCCATCAATTCCGGGTATATTGGACAACCCTCATGAGAAAGCAAACTGTGGGCTGCATTCTGCTGCCAAATGAATTGAAAGAAAAAAAAAGCATTGTCAATGTCAGCTGTGGCATACCACTTGGCTGCCTTTGACTTTAGTTCATACTGGAGCTCTAACATGTCTGGTACAGCAGCACTCAGTGGTGTGTGACTTCATTCAGGCCATGATAGTCAACAGCTAGGTCAAACTTAAACTGAAATGATAGAAGTCGAAAAATAAACACAAGTAACCTGAGGAAACATTTAGTAGTATCTTCTCCATCAAAAGCATCACCATTTAATTCATGGAACATTTTCATATTGTTTGCAAACATGGTACTAGAAGTTAGTATGAAATTCACCACAAGAAATAAAAATAAAACTATATTCAGTATTTTTTCTCTTTAAAAATCCATTCTGCTTTCCTGTAAGAAATTAAATTTGTCTTCTTTTCAAAGCAGGGATGCAAAATGATTATAAAGGAAAATGTAGTCATTATTATTAAAAAATTATTAATCCCTTTGGCTTTACCCTCTCGTCATCCTCATTATCTCACTGAATTACACTACAGGTTCCTAATGAATTAATATTATGAAAATTTTATCTCATAACCTTTCTTAAGTATCAAGTGATTCTACAAAATCTCTTAATAACTGCTCTTTTCACACTTCTATCAGAAATGTTATATTCAAAAGTTTAATTCAGTCAACTCTTGAGAAAGATACAATTTTCTTCATTTCCACAGTTTCTTATCCAAAAACAGTTAGTGAGAAACTTATGCTGATTTCCTATCCTAATGATATGTAAGAGCATAATATTTGGCATAGGTCAGTAAGCTTCCTTTATAAGAACCATCTATGAAGCATCAAGAACATTTTGACACAATATAAATGACAGAACAATGTTTTCTTTGCTAATGTCATATTAGTCACTTTAATCTTCTGCAAGTTAATCAGTTAATACTAATACAGTACTTCCCTCTCCCTACCAGCTGTGATCTTATGGTCTTTTTACTGTGTATCAGCCCTCCCACACATTCTTGCTAGGCTTCATTTTTCTTGTAAACTTTTTCTTACCTTGTAACTGTCAGGAAACTTAGAATTAGATGCTGGTTTATTAAGAATTCATTTACTGACCTAGAGGAATCGTCTAGTATATCATTCGACATGCAGAAAGCAAGTGTGCTGCAGAAGACTACTACAGCGGAACTGAAGTTCCCCTACAAATAAAAGTGCCCTTTGCTCTGAAAAGAACAAACATTATGTGTAAGGGATTTATATGAAATGTACGAGTAAGAGATGAGTAAGACATATGGCTATATATGATTAAGAGATTTATAAGATTTATATGAAAATAAAAGCTACATTTAATAAATCATGAGAATTTATCCTAACTGTGCTTTGTGACCTTTCCACTATGTGGGTAGGAATACTTTTAACACGTGTAAGAAATCAGTAAGACTCTGTGTTCACTTGAGTATAGGCAGAAATGTACATACATTTAATAGCTGCTGCTTGTTCTTATACATAACTCCAGTTACTTTGTCTTTGGCCAGTCAGTTAGGCAGTCTGAATTTCTCTAGAAACTCTGTTATTCTATTGGTCGATAAGTTTTGTCCTGTTCAAGCTGGTTCTTCCAGTGCCAGGAGCTGTCCTCTCAGGTAAGATAGTTTCTCACATCTAAGCAAGTTACATTTTCACTTCCTAAGAAAATTCTAACCCTAGTTTGATTCAACTTTCCTACTATAACACTGAACATATTTTTCAATATATTCAATAGAATATTGAATATTAGTATGTCATATGAATATACGTATATAACATTTATGTATGAATATAACATACCCAGTGTCAGCATGTGACAGAAAACTTTGTTGCCTGCCTACCTTTTCTCTTCCCTTTCTCTTCCTTTATTCTCCACTAAAAAGTTAGTGATTAACATAAAAACAATTATCTTTTTTGTATAAGAGTGAAAAAAGAGAGCAACCTGTAAGGTACAATGATTCTTTTTATTTTAAAATTATACTATCAAAAAAGACACCTTCAAAATACGTGATTAGTGTAAATCAGCAAAAGATTCTCTTAAGGGAAGCAAGAAATACTGAAACTTTTAGTAAAGGCCAAGTTCCCCATAGCTTCTCCATATAGCTCACAATCATATAGCTCCAGAAAATACATAAAGAAACATGATGTGGTAGGTTGATGCTGGCTGGATGCCAGGTGCCCACCTGTAGGGGAATAGACAGGGATCGGCGACCGGAAGATCACGGGATGTGACGGAAAGATAGACTCCTCCCCATAGGAGTGGCAGGAACAGGAAGCGCAAGAGCTATATAAGCGTGTGATGCAGCTAAATAAACGGACATTTTGTATCCATCATATTGATGTCTGTGCATCACTGTCCCCAGGGTGGGTAGAGCCCTGTGTCCCAGAGATATGCGGCCCAAGATAAGTTCTCCCGTAGAAGCGTACAGCTACACCCACCAAAGCTGCTCTATCACTCTTCCTCCTCAGCTGGACAGGGAAGAGAAAATATAGTCAAAAACTCACAGGTCAAGATAAGGTCAGGGAGAGATCACTCACCAATTGCCTTCAAGGGCAAAACCAGACTCAACTCAGGGAAATTAACTTAATTTATTTCAATTCAAATCAGAGTACTGTAATGACAAATAAAACCAAATCTTAAAACACCTTCCCCCCATCCCTCCCTTCTTCCCAGGCTCAATTTTACTCCTGAGTTCTCTACCTCCTTCACCCTCAGCAGTACAGGTGGATGGGGAATGGAGATTGCGGTCAGTTCATCACATGTTGTTTTTGCTGCTCCTTCCTCCTCAGGGGGAGGACTCTTCACACTCTTCCCCTGCTCCAGCATGGGTCCCTTCCATGGGGTGCAGTCCTTCAGGAGTGGGCTGCTCCAGTGTGGGTTCCTTCAATGTTGGTCATAAGTCTGGCCAACAAACCTGCTCCAGCATGGGCTTCTCTCTCCTTGGGTCCACAGGTCCTGCCAGGTGCCTACTCTGGCATGGGTTTCCCACAGGGTCACATCCTCCTTTGGGCACATCCTCCTGCTCCAGCGTGGGGTCTTCCATGAGCTGCTGGTGGATATCTGCTCCACTGTTAACCTCAATGGGCTGCAGGGGGACAGTCTGCCTCACCATGGTCTTCACCACAGGCTGCAGGGGAATCTCTGCTCTGGTGCCTGGAGCACCTCCTCCCTGTTCTTCTTCACTGACCTTGGTATCTGCGGAGTTGTTTGTCTCACATATTCTCACTTCTCTCTCCAGCTACAATTTATGGGTTGTTCCCCACCCCCACCCCACTCGCTTAATACATTAAATACATTATCCAGAGGCATTACCACCATAGTTGATCGGCTCAGACTTTGCCAGTGGCAGGTCCATCTTGGAGTGGGCTACCACTGGCTGTGTCAGACATAGGGGAAGCTTCTAGGAGCATCTCACAGAAGCCACCCCTGTAGCCACTTCTGCTACCAAAACCTTGGCACACAAACCCAATATACATGATCACCAAGCAGAATGGAATTTCTGTTTTTGTTGGTCCTGTCTCCAAGACTGAGAATCTCTAAATTGCAGTTAACACTAATTCTCACCAAACCCTTAACATGGCAAACTACTCTTTCCCTCTTCTGTGACTATTTTTGCCATTGTCAGCCTGAAGTCTGTTTTAAGTTTCTAACATGTTCTCATAGGTACCTTTATAAAAATGTTGTTAGGCAAAATAAAAACTACTGCTGTCTCATAGCTGTGATAATCACACCAGTTTCTCACACATCTTTGTATAGTGGACGCGCTATACCAGGGAAGATACTGCTAAATTTACACTATGTTGTATCATGTGGCAAGATGTTTACAAAAACATGTTTTTTTCAAAGCTGTAATCATATTTTACAGATAGTAAAATGTCTGATGTCCAGTATTAAGCCTTAAAACTTTATCTTAAAAAGTGTAGAAATATAAAGATACGTTGTATATCTGAAACTTTACTATTCCTTGGAAAGGTGGAGAAAGACTTGTCATTAATTTACTCGCTTATCCCCAGGTACTGTACAGTTGCTATACATACAATTCAAGCAAATACAACAATTAAGGTAAATACAACACAGGCAAGTAAAGAAACAATCAACACATGAAGCAAACCCTTATGCATATAAGGAAGTTAAGTATGTGTTTTTAGTTACACATTTTTTTCACAAAGATCTAAACTATATTTTTTATTACTACATTGCACTAAACATGAAAGGTAAAGGTAATTTTTTCAGAACCACAGAATCTCCTGAGTTCAGCAAATTCAGTTCAATAAAATACTTGTAATAAATAAGATGTGAGGAAGACAAAAGTATTTGAATGAACTGATGAAAAGTGATGCTTCAAACTGAGGAAACATTTTATTAGATTAACTCCTCTGATTGGAGAAGAAAAACAGACAAATCTTTATGCACACCAAGCCCAAGCTCTCTCTCTAGGTAGTACTTTGCCAAAGCACTTATCTGATAGGAGTACATTCTTGGTTTGAGTAGCTTTTGTATAAGCCAGAGATAAGTTTACAAGTTTTTCCACACTACTTCTGGTAGGATCACTTTTTATTTTATTTATTAGTTGTTATTTGTCTTCGATTCCCTTCTTTTCCCCATACTTTTCTCATTTTCTTTTTTACTTCTGTGTCAGTTTAAAGATCCATTATTTTGGCTGAATATTTTACTATGGTTTACGATTATAACTTTTTTTTTCCCCAAAGTTAGTTTTGAGCTGCTCTCTGCTATCCATGGCTTCTGTTGTGCTGGAATATTTGTAGTTTTACATAGTGAAAGAAATAGGGAAATCAATTGATTCAGGCTGGGAAAAGAAATGTGGTGTTCTATTTCAGCTAGATTGTCTCTAGGTAGGAAGAAATAACAAGACTTGTACTTTAGAAATAAAAATACTTTTACTGGTCAATGATTATTTAGTTTTAGGTAAATAAGGAAAAGAATAAAGACTGGACATCATTATAACGGATCCTTATGAACACCAAAGTGAGAGGAAAAGCTCAGATTTAGAGATTCTGTGCTTGTCCAGTCCTTATGCTTCCTCTCTGAGATGAATAAACTGTCAGAGGAAGCCAAAGAACTAAAAGACTCCCTAAATCCCAGGATTTAACAGCTTTCAGAAAGAAAAAGAATGAAATAAATGGACTAAGAAAGCGAGGACAGTAAAAAAGGATTGACTTGATCAAAAAGAGATCATCATGCTAATGAAGGTACTTTGTACAGACCGGTAGCATGGCTTTGTAGCAAGAAATCAAGAGCAAGAACTTTAACCAGTATTAATAATAAAATATTAAAGATAAAAGTGAATAACTATTTCTTGTGACAAGGATGGGATTAGAGGGAAACTGCACACATCTACACTTTATCCCTTCTGGCAAGTATATAAATCAGACAGTCTGAGGGGTCCCACAGAACGAGTAGAAAGTTCCTCCAGCTCCTGGTGATCTGAGAGAAAGTGTTAAGTGCTTTGTCCTCATGTTCTGAGCTGCCTTCAGAAATATTTTAAGATGTCAGTGAACTTTGTCAGCATTTACAGCAAATGGAGAATTTAGTTCTCTTATCTACACAGAATTTCTACTTGGGGTATGAAAATCAGTAATGCCTAGCTTGATTAGATTTGGACTTTAATTAACTTTTTGACCTGTACGTTACTAGATTTGGAATGCATCCTTATCACACTTTGCATATATTTCTAGGATTAATATTTTTATCGCTGTTTATTTGTAATATAGGAATGTCTAAAATTGCACTACATTTACCTTACAATATTAAGCAGTCTCCTAAAAAGAAAGAAAAAAAATTCCTGTCTCTAAGACTTTGCAAATTTAATAATGAGAATGTACTTCCAGCAGTTGTTAAGGTGATAAAATATACATAAACTAGTAAACTAGGATGCACGAAAGTGTGACCATTCTTTTTTTTCTTCTTTGCCTTTTTTTTTTTTAGATGTATAAACCTTTTTTAAATCAAATGTAAAGCAAGGAGGGGACTGTTGCACATATAGATTGTAACTGATGAACTATGCTATTTGTATAAAAATATGTATGCATTTTCTTAATGTCTATATGAGTCCATTAAATTATGGAAGTATTGATGCAACCAGTGTAATGAAAATTGTCACAGGGAAAAACTGCTCTGTTCATGTGTTTTAAACCAAATCAGAATCAACATGTTTTATTGATTTATTAATGTCACATAATTATCAGGCAATCAGTCATTCATTCAGGATCAATATCAGCAGTACAGCATATAAACCTCCATATTAGAAACTTATAAAATATTAAGAAACATCCTTCAATAACCAGTTCCAAAATGTAATGACCTCCTACACATACACATGCACATGTAATTCCCAGGTGAATGTTTAAGCTGTTTGGTAGTTTTTTTCACCTGTAAATTGATCAGTTTGGGCAATGGTGCTCTCAGGCAGTTTGGGATGTCCCTTTCACAGCCACTATTTACATACCTATCTTAACAAATGTTATTAGTCAGGCCAAGGATGGGAAGTGCAAATATTCCACAATAGTGACTAGCATTAAATGTAAGAAATTGCTTCAAACTACCTTGTAGGGAAAAGAGACTGAAACTTTAAATATTAAGTTAGGTTTAAAGTCAACTAGAGATTGCTTTTAACTTGTAATATTCAACCAACTAATCCAAGAAGCTTGAAAAATTGTCACTAGTATTCTGTACTTATAATTAAAGATGAACTCTTGGAAATCAGTCTCATCTCAAACAGATTTTGCTTAAGCACTGAACGGACTTGAAGGGGAAGGAATGACAAGGAGATCCATGTAACTTCTTCCTATGCCTGCTTTCAGACAAGGTTCACAAATTTATCACTGCTTCGAAATTTTCTGAGGACTTCTTTACCTTTCATGTTAGTCTTCAACTACATTGTAGTAACAGCCAACTTGAATAAACATCATGTGGTTTATCCTAAATCCAAATTATCTCAAAACTTCATGTACTGAATTTAATCATCCATTCAATGGGAAAAAAACACTTTGGGTTTATTCATCATACAAAAAGACGATATTAAATAAACACTAACCACCTTCATAATTCAACAGTTCATAATGCTTGAGAATTAATAAAGCCTGCCCATCAAGACCTGGACAGGCTGGAGAGCTGGGCCGGGGGGAACCTCATGAAATTCAACAAAAGCAAGTATAGGGTCGTGCACCTGGGGAGGAACAACCCCACACATCAGTAAAGGGTGGGGGTTGGCCTGCTGGAAAGCAGCTCCCCTGAGAAGGACCTGGGAGTGCTGGTGGACAAGCTAACCATGAGCCAGCACCATGCCCTTGTGGCCAAGAAGGCCAACAGGGTCCTGGGCTGCATCAAAAGGAGTGTGGCCAGCAGGTTGAGAGAGGTTTTCCTGCCCCTCTAGTCTGCCCTTGTGAGACCACATCTGCAGTACTGTGTCCAGTTTTGGGCCCCCCAGTTTAAGAAGGACAGGGAACTGCTTGAGCAAGTCCAGCGGAGAGCTATGAAGATGCTCAGGGGACTGGAGCATCCCCCTTATGAGGAAAGGCTGAGAGACCCGGTTTTGTTCAGCCTGGAGAAGAGAAGGCTGAGGGGGGATCTTATCAATGCGTATAAATATCTGAAGGGTGAGTGTCAAGAGGATGGGACCAGACTCTTCTCAGTGGTGCCCAACGACAAGGACGAGGGGCAATGGGCACAAACAGGAACACAGGAAGTTCCACCTCACTATGAGAAAAAACTCCTTTCCTGTGCGGGTGCCAGAGCAGTGGAACAGGCTGCCCAGGGATGTTGTGGTGTCTCCTTCCCTGGAAATATTCAAAACCCGCCTGGATGCGTTCCTGTGCCCCCTGCTCTGGGTGTGCCTGCTCAAGCAGTGGGACTGGACAAGATGATCTCCAGATGTCCCTTCCATCCACTATCACGCTGTGATTCTGTGAAAGAAAAAATGATCAACAGTTTTAAATTTTCATCAATTTTACTGAAAATAACAAAAGCCTTTCCACCCTGTAAAAAGCTTTTGGTGTAGACATGTTCAGGACAAATCATCAGGCATAGAGATAAAGCATTTATTCTGTCTGACATGTACTGCTACCAGCAGTAATTTAGGACAGCCCAGAGGTCACACTCAGAGAATCTATAAGTAGGTAAATAAGAACTATTAGTCACATAGGAGTATATTTGTTGATTAATGGCTTCTTTAATTTTGTCCTTATATCTGGTTTCAAGTACCCCTCACTCATTCAACTGAATTGTGAGAATATACTAATAAATTATATGGCATGTACAATTGCAGAATAACCGTAATAACAGCTGCCTATCTTTAAAAAGGGGCATGGTATTGGGAGTAGAATGGGGACTAGTAATCAGATATGGAACCTTTATTAATGTTTTTAAACACTAGCAGTTTGATTTACCAAAGTAAATAAAAGAAATTGATGGATAGGCGTGGGTAGGCATTGAGAACAGGAAAAAAACCTAAAGAAAATATACAAAGCTACTTTGGGTACTGGGTGTGGCAGAGACATCTGAAATAAATCTGAAATCAAATACATAGAAAACAGCTTCATTTTTATTCCAAATATTTGTGAAAACACCTCTTCAAACATGAAGATGACCGAATGCATTTGGTAGAAGAAAACACGTATTTCAAAATTTCTACATAACTTGGCTTTCTAAATGTAGAATTTTAGAGTGATTTCTTCAAAACAATATCTGATATACCTTTACATAAAGAGCTGGTTTTTAGTATTCCAGAATTCAGGTCAACAAAAGTTGTCAATAAATTAAAGTTCCATAAACTGTGACCTTGTGCTCAGACTTCTGTGAAAGGTTCTGTGATTGTGGCACTGTCCGTTTACAACTCCACAAATCTAATTGCAATTGTCAGTTTTATATAATGAAAGTTCTGTGATATTTTAAAGCCTAGATTGCAATGCTTACAGTAATATTGGCATCACTAGTTTCTTTCTTTTCTGTCTGTGTAATTTTTAACATGACTAAATAGATAGTAGTACAATGTTCAGATAAAAAAACCTTGAGATGCTGCTTCTATTCAAGCAAGCTTAAGCAAGTTAAAGCAACTTACATGGCAACCTTATGAACAGATCTGGCAGCAACTACAAAACTGTGAATAAATTTTCATGATTTATCTAGTAACTTTTGGTCCCCTCCTTCAGTATATTTTCTGGCATCAAATTGGTCAGGAAATACAGTAGCATATTCTAAGAGATGTTGTCTGTAACACTTTGTCATCCTGGCTGCAGACAATAAAGGACGATCCAATATGCTGCAACTGACATAAGGAGTTTTCTGGTTGACAGCTAGTCTAAATGTCAGTTGAAACGGTGCACTTTCTCTTGTATTGCAAACTGTAAAGCAGTTTCAGTTTCACACACACAATATGTTTTAGATTTGTGGCTTGCTAATGTTTGAAAAATATGCTTACAATAGTACATTGTGATGTATTGTGGTTTCAGTTGCTACGTAACCTTAGTTAACCCTACATGTTCTTCTATCATGTATGGCAATAAATCAAAAGGCACTGTCCATGAAAGCTTCTTCTTTTTCCCAAAATAACCTTATTATTGCTCTTGTATCCTCCATTGCCTCTCATCCTACTCCACTTTTCTCTCTTACTTTCCTCCTCCTCCTCTTCCTCCTCTTCTCTCCTACCTGACACTACCCTGCAGTTACTTTAAACATTTTTCTCTTCTGGTCTTCTGAAGCATGTAGTGGAGAACGATTTTTTTTGTAGTTGTATGGGGGATAGCCACTATTGAAGACACTAATGTAAATTAGTCCTATCAAGCTTTTTGTTTTACACAAAATACTTAGCTTTTTATTCTATGAAGTATTACTCAATTTGAAGTGTAGAGTTGAACATCATAAAAACATACTTTAAAGACCGATTCAGTATCTGAACACCTTCTACCACACATCACAAAAAATGAAGGCTGTATTTTAACTACTTTTCTGGGACTGTATGTTTGTTATGTCTTAAGATGTCTGTACCTTATTAGCTAATGGATGGAGTAGTTATAATGGGTAAGGATCACTGTGTTTGTATGGCATAGGCAGGGCTGGAATAACAGGGCCTTGCAGGTCAGAATATAGACATAACCTTCACATATGAACCCAGTGTTTTCCCACTTAATCACGAGACTGATGTATTGCTCTTCCAGTGACCTAGAAATGTACGCATTTTGATACTTTTAAAAGAGGAAATCACTCTTTGATCTTGAACCATTGAGGAACAGCTGGTATGTATTCACTGACTTATATCAAGGGTTCTGTTGAGGACTGCCCCTCATATGCTGAGAATTCTGCCTCCTAAAACCTCCTCTTGTCCTTTATGATCATGCCCATGAAGCCCTCACAGTGAGAAAGTATAGAAGAGTTCGCTTTCCTATTTCAAGTTGTATTTTCTGTATGTACACTCTGAGCTGTTGATATGATGTCGAAGAAGACAAGCTTAAGGTTGAGTGGGTGTAAAGGAAATAAATCATAAACAGTTTAAGCCTCATACTGGAACAGACTTAGTGTCATTAATCATTCAGTCAAGAGTCATTAACAAACATTCAAGGGTTGAAGCAATAACCAATGCCAAGCACTGTATGTGTGCCAGACTCTCTGGTATCTATCCTGCAGCAGAACAAGAATCTTGGAGCAGAACTACTGGTAGAATCCAATGTTTATACAGTAGTTGAAAAGTTTAATTTAGGGTGCCTAACATTGTATTTATATATTTGGGGGTTTTGTTTGTTTGAAGAACAAAATATAGGTTAGATACACACAAGCACAAGTTAGAGAAGGGAATTGTTTGAAAGAGGGAATACAGTCACTCTGGACCTGCCCGCTATTCCAGCACAATAAAAAAAGTATACTGCAGGGAGAAAGAGACATAAAGGAAAAAAAAAATCAGAAATTGAAGCTTCCTTGTAGTCTGTAAGACTACTAAAATGCAGAGATCTATTAATTCTGAAGGAATTCTTACAAAGATTATTATGGAGGATCTGCTAAAGAGAAAAAAACATTGGAGGGAACATGGAAAAGAAACCATAGTTTAGCTTACAGTTAGCTGTAACATCTGGGACATAACACTTGTTTCATGCAGGTTGTGTTACTTTTTTTATCTACCGTGTATGCTGTCATACTGAACCATCCAGCATAATAATACTTCCTGTGAAAGACTGAGAGTTCACTGTGTCATGGTGGAGACATACACCCAAATTAGAGAGTGACAAGTAGCTCTCTGTATCAAAGGGTAAACTGAGATCTTGTGGACCAGGACTGAATACAGTAACGACTATGCACATGTGGAAAGTCTAAATCATGTAGAGCACAAGTTGTATGAAGGTTTTACAGAATCAAGATCACACAGAGACTAGAGAGACCATTGAATATATATACACAAAAACACACACACGTAATAAGAGGACCAACTCAAGGAAAAAAGGGAAACTACAAGGTGGATACAAACACCTTATTAATAGTAATAAAGGAAATAATTAGTAAAAGGTGAAGAGGTGAACAAGCAACCAAAGAATCAACAGTTCTTTAAAGAATGCATGGCCTAATATATGGAAATCAAGGCAAAGGTCATAACTTGCATGTGAACTATATACTATATATATATATATATAGTGTATATATATATATATAAGCAAGCTTATGCTCTGCTTCTCATTATTTGGCAACCATTACATACGACAGAAAACAGCAAAAATGTGCTAACAGAAATGTGATAGGAGAAACACAGAAAGTGTTTGGAGGAGGTACCATAAAGTTAGTCTAAGTACAGAAATCTAAATACGAGCATACAGGTTAATATAATCAGCTCCTAGGGCCTTCACTGCCTTTCCTAATAAAAGGAGAAATAATCATAAAAGGGAATGGTACAGTGGTGAACATTGTTTCCTGGCTCACAACTTCCCATCTGCTTTGCAGCCTTCCTGTTACCCCAAAGAACTCTTCCTTGAGCCCCTTTTTGTTCCTACTCTTTCTTTCTGTATGCTTTCTTCTTTCCTTGACTTAGTGTAAGCACTACTTAGCAACAACTAAAACATCAGTGCTTTTTTTCTCTGTTTCCTTTTGTTTTCTTAAATATCATTGATGTTTTAACCACATACATACTTATAATACTTCAGAATAACGTGTGCCCATAAAGCAAATAGATTTTAATTCCAAGCTTACACAAGTTTAGTTTGATCTTTTGCTTAAGTTCCCACATTATTAAAACATGCTTACAGAGCATTTCAGGCCTTCTGATGACATCATCATTGATCAACACCTTTCTAGTTAATGAAAACAATCTGTGATAGCTCTGTGTAAGAATGTGAAGTCAGGCCAAAGATTTAACCTTGTCTCCTTTCTCCAAAGGCACCAGCAGATGTACTTATTAAAAAGTGTCAGAGGACAAATATAAAATGATACATGCACCACTGTATCTTTTAACCACTTACAATAAGTAATCTATAATTAATAATATTTATGCACTTTTTCCTCATTAATTCCCTTTGAATTTTATTTATCGTTTTTGAGACTTAAGACACTGTAAGCCTGTGAAATGTGTTATGTGAAAAAAAAATACTCTTTTTACTTTATTTTTTTTCTCCTATACATTTCATTGAGTTTGCGCTGGTTCTTGCATTTGAAGAAATACTGATTTTTCCTGATTCAGATTCTCTGTAATCTTCTTGATTTTTCAGACCAGCATCACATCTCCTTTTTCACTCATCTATTTTTTTCAGGCTACCTCATTTAATCTTAACTGAATCTTTACTTACCCTATATTTCCAATTATCTACCTTACCCTTATCTTTGCCTTTTGCTGTTCCATTGTCTCTCTATTCTTGGGTGACCTTGGGAGATGGGATAATCAGAATTACATTTTATATTCAAGATGCTGATTCATTATGGACTTATATAGGGAAAGAAGGATCTTTTTTTACAACGTACATAAAAAGCTGCATGGTAGAGCCAATTTTCTTCTCACAAGATTATCTCTTTACGTCAGAATGAAGACAAGGAATAAATATAAGGAATAAAGAGAGGAAATTAAATTCATGGTAACTGTAAGAGTAAGTTCTTACCTAGTTTTTATCAGAACTTGGGTTTTTAAAAGCAGAATTTCTTGTGAAATAGAGCTGAGGGCAGAAAGTTAATGGGAAATATAAAAACCAGTCTGGTCTTTTTACTCACAAACAAAATCTATATCATGAACAAAGTAACAGTCACTGACCTGAACGCACCCACAAAAAACCAAGGGACTGTCTAAAGGAATTTTTCCATGGGGTCCGTGGTAAGAAACAGAATAGCAACATTCAGAAAAAAACTAGTTTCTTAGCCAAGGAGATATAAACTCAAAAGAGTAAAATGTAGCAGAGAAATAGAGATGTCTTATAGTTGCTGCAAACCCAGCTTGTGCCAAACTCCATTGAATTCTCACCAAGTCCATATCTTTCAGAAGATGTTTTGATTTTCTCTAGAAGTACATATATGAATACATAAATGTTATAAATGCAAATGTATAATATGTTTATGTTAAATATTGATATATCAATATAAAATACTTTGCATATATAATTATTTTAATTTTGTGTAATATTCATTCCATATTTACATAATTAAAAAAAAAAATTTTATATGTATGCACAACACATTCCTGGGCAATTTTGGCAAGCATAGTAGATTCTTATGTAATGTTTTCCTCATAAATTGTGAAATGTAGCAGTAAAATTACTCTAATGATCAATAGACTGGTTTGACCCTCCAGTGCTGACTGTGCAGCAGCAGCTCCGCTGCTTTCCAGCTGGTGGAAAAGTCAGCTGCCAGTATCCTTCCTGATTCTACATGTACTTTCTATTTGGGTATGTGGTGCCCAGCATGGTGCTAGCATCTGAGTTTTCTCTGTTTAGTGCAGGAGGCAAATGAGATTGAGAAAGATTTCACAGAGGGTTATAATGCTATGCTAGGAATGGATTTCACTGTTTCCAAGGAAAAAGTAGCCCCAGCTGTCAGACGTGAGTCAAAAGAAACTAGCTTAACTCGAAGGTCCCAGGACCTTTTTTTATTTTCTATCTTTTCAATTTCATAAGAAATTAATTGCATGTTTTCATTACTTTTGATCATGTTTATTTGGGGTTTATGCAGAAATTGATCTTGATTGATGTGATAGAGTGAGGATATATTTTTTTTCAGGATTTCCATCCAGTACTTTCAAAAGAAAAGGAGGAAAGAAATATAGAAAGAAGAGGAAAGATGGAAAAGGAAAGGAAAGACAGAAAGAAGGAAAGAATGTTTAATGTTTTAATGGGGTAGATCTATAACATTTACCATGAAAACAATTGTTGTATATGTTGCATGCTATAAAACCATGCTAAACTCCATGTTCTACTGCAAGTTTCATTTTTGAAGTGCTTTATCTTCAAGTTGTCATTGTAAATAATTAACAAAGCCCCCAAAATTAATAGATAACATTAGTCAGAAAGCTGGCAGTTTGGTTCTGAGGTTTTCAGCTTGATGCTGGAACACCAAAACCCAAAATATTTCAATTGGTTTTGGAGATGTTGATTATCCCTTGCTTAAAAAAAAAAACCAAACCAAAACCAACCAAACAACAAAATAAGAAACAGACAGAAAGATAGTAATTTTGTTTTGGAAAAGGTGTTGTTTTTTTTTTTTTTTTTTTTTTCATGTTTTCCTCCCTCTTACTCTGTCCTGTCATTCACATTCAGAAACTCCCAAGCCCTCCTAATCAAATCTCTGTGAAAACCCACACTTAGAAAATTACTTAGTAAATAACTTAGAAATCAATGGAACATACCAGAAGGCAATGAAATATTCAGAACAACTTTTACATTTCATTTATTTTATATATGTACTATTTTTCTCCTTACTCTTCTTCTGTTTCCTCTCTGATAAGGAATTACACATCTGCCATGCACACATCCCCTTGTAAAATATGTGGTATTTGTGAATGCATGGAAACTACACTTTTAAAAGTTATTGGCAGATGTTTTCAGATGGCCTGAAAAACTTATTTATAGTTTTGTTCCTGATAAGTAATAGCCAAAGTCTTTCTTAGGCCTGCACAGATCATTAGGTAATGTGGCTAAAGCATGCCAGGGTCTGAAGCCAAGGGCACAGCAGGGAATGGTGTTTATACTAAGGGCCATCAGGGTCTTTGCTTCCTTACCCCAATAGCTCAGCAGTCACAGGCCTGGGACAGCCTTTGCCATAAACACAACAGGAGGCTCAGACTCACCACTGTGGACTGATGTCCTGCCTTCACAGTCTCTTTAAATAACATGTCTATATGAAACTCAGAAGCTTTCAGTCTGTCAGCTGTTCAGTGTTTGAGATATTATTGAACCTTTTCTAGTGCAAGTGTAAAATTACAGTGGAAGTTTAAAGTCCTTTTAGCAAATTTTTTGTGCATGTGCATATTGGATGTCCATGTCCGGGTTTTGGCAGTGGGGAGGCTGCAGTGTTGTCTCTGAGGAAAGGCCAGGGGCTGCCCTGTGCCAGACACAGCTGGTTCCAGACACTTCCAGCCAGCTCCAATGGACCCACTGCAGGACAGAGCTGAGCCCATCAGCCAAGCTGGTGGCACCTCTATGATAACATATTTAAGAAAAGGCCAAAACACTAGAGAGCAGAGAGGAAAGAAAGCATGAGAAAGAACAGTGAAAACACCAGGGTCAGAGAAGAAGGAGGGGGACGACATCCTCCAGGTGCTGCAGCAAAGATTCCCCTGCAGCCTGAAGGAGAGACCACAGTGGAGCAGGTGTTTTCCTGCAGTCCGTGGAGAAGTCCCCATGCCAGAGCAGGTGGATATTTCCTGACAGGAGCTGAAGCCAGTGGATACTCCACTCCAGAGCTAGTTTTTCCTGAAGGACTGCAGGCCATGGGAAGGACTCACACTGGAGCAGGGAAAAGTGTGGAGAAGGAGCAGCAGAGAGGGGCAGTTATGAACTGACCGCATCCCCATCCCTGCTGTGCTTCTCGGGGTGTTGGGGAGGATGCAGATGAGTTGAGAGTGAAGGAGTGATGTGGAGCCTGAGAAAAAAGTGGGGGCAGGTGTAAGGTGTTGTTTTAATTTGTCTTCATTTTTCACTGTGCATCTCTATTTTAATTGGAAATGAATTATAATAATTTTCCCCAAGTCAAGTCTGTTTTGCCAGGGATGGTGCCTGGTTACTAATCTCCATGTCTCTATCTTGACACATGAACTTTTTTGTCTTATTTCCTCCCATTGTTCTCTTGAGAGGAGGAGTGAGAGAAAGAGCAGCTGGGTGGGCATTTGGTAGCTGGCCCACCTTGTAAACAAGGTTTAAAAAATCTCTGCCAAATATGGTTTATATGTATCAAGGAGAGCTAAATACTCATTGTAAAAATCTCAGTCTTCACATAACTGTTCCATATTTGCAAAACTCTGAGGAGGAGTGGAAATACATTTTTACAAGAAATGATCTGTAGGCTGTTGAAGTTCAAAGTTATTAATTATTGGCAGACGGCCAAGAAGAGGCAGCATGATCCTTTAATCTGTTGGGATTCAGATTTTTTATCCCAGCCTTAGTATTCAGTGTCTCTAATTGTGACTTTGATTTTTTTTAGATTAATGGTTGGGTATCTTAAAGATTTTTGTCCTTAGCTTTGTGATAAATACATTTTCTATAGGTATGATACATGTGACATTACTGAAGGCCAAGAAACAAATAATATTTTTAAAAATAGCCTTTCATTCCAAAACTTATATCCCTCTACACTAGCCAGGACTAGTAATACAAGTATCTAAATAATGAGAAGTCAAAACTCAATAATAAAAATTGCTTTAATTGTCCTTTGAGTTTATTCAAACCTTCCCATCATGCTTTGCTCTCTGAATTTCACTACAAAGTAGAGAAGTTCAGAGCTTTGTTCAGAGTTCAGAGCTCAGGAATATGCCTGAGCTTCCACCAATAGGTTATTTGTAAGTAATGTCTCCCATTTCCAGTCCCCCATATTTTTTCGCTACGACATGAATCTGAAGCCAGAGAATTGAAATCAGGTGATTATGTAGAACTACAAAAGTTTTTCTGTCCATGAAAAGAACATTTTCTGTAGAACAGCATATTGATTCTGTACGATATGTACCAACCCTATATTCACTGGGAATCTCTAAGTCTGGGTTCCTCCCACTTGATTGTTTTCCCCATTTTTGTGAATGGAGTTTTGTCATTGTCTTCAAATCTGGCTAAGTATGTATAGCACAGTGGAAGTTTATAAAACATTCAAGTGAAGGAAAAAGTGTTGGGTTTCTATATTCAATTTGTATTAGCTATTCCAGTAAGAAAGATGTTGACATGTATGTATGCATTTATATAATACATCTATATATGTGTGTGTAAAGAAAAATGTCCAGATCCATCAGGTTTCTGTCTACAAGATCATTCTGTTCTTTGTGGAATACACTGCTCCTATCAGTAGTTTTGATAAAGATTAATTTCTATATGCAAGTATTTTTTCTAAAATGTTTTCTTTGTGGATATATCTATCTAAAGAGAAAGTCTTTCAGTTTTGTTGTTACTGTTTCTCTATTTGTATCTTAAATTTCCTGGTATTGCAAAACACACCACAGGATATATTAATCATGACTTAATTTTCTGTATTACACTATTTTGCATTTTGTTTTACATTTGAATATATTCTAAAGTCACCCAAAGTATCTCTTTCATTGTCCCTAATTACCTTGGTTTGTCACATTAGTATGTTGCTATAGAAACCATTGTGTTATCAAAAACCAAGTTCTTTTTATTTCAGTGATCCTTAATAGCAAAATCTGTTTGGAATGGAAGAGAAATATTAGATTTTAAACAGAAAAAAAAGAAATTTTCTTATACCTACAGAAAATAATTTTGTAAATGTCATGTTTCACTTTCAGAAGTGATTGGATTAACTTCAGTTTGGTCTTTTATCTCTGTAGCTGAAATATCCTTTAAATGAACTTTGACTGATAAAAGTGAATTTGATTTATGTTTTGGTAATACTGGAGTAAGACACTACTGCTGATAAAAAGAAGAAAGCAAGAAGCAGTTCAGCTATATCTCTTCTAAGTAATTTTCAGAAGATAAGATACAAGCATCTGTATAGTCTGTAAAGTGGACATTTTACTAGTTAATTTGGTTCAAATAACTGAAAATTTCGATATTTCCCACGTGCTTGACCCTCCGCATAAATTAAAAATAGCAAATCTCTTAGTTAAGGAATTCATTTTAGAGCCTGTTTTGCACAGTATTGGTATTCAAAAATGGGGGATAAGAGCTTATTCAGCATGCAGTAACATTTCTATACTATACACCTCTGCAAAGTCTTATAAAATTCTATTACAAGGCTATCAAATTTAATCAGTCAGTAAGTTTTGAGCCAAAGATTTACACTCCCTACATTTTAAACCTGTCATACTAATGCAAAACAGGCTCTAGCTGTTTCCATTTTTGAAATCTTATTGTGATCACATAAATAAATAAAGCAAAAGATTGCCTTAAGCCAGGCTGGTTTTCTTTCTTGTCCTTAAAACATCCATTTCTCTACAATCTCCCTTTTCTTTACAGTTCTGCCATTACAACCACATTGAGACAACATGAATACGTGGAAAGGTGCACATGACTTAGCGCTTCAATGGAGGGGTACTGGCTTTTTAGGAGGAGAGGCCAGGAAGGCGAGGAGGGGGAGTTACTCTTTATGTGGAACAGCTGGAATGCGTGAGGGTCTGTCTCCATGATGCCTCCAGGAGTCAGACAAGAGCTTATGGGTAAAGACTAACAGGCAGGCCAACATGGGTGCTGTTGTAGTATCTGCTATAGACCTCCTGATCAGGAAGAAGTAGGTATGACCTTCTTCAAACAACTGGAAGAACCCTCACATTCACAGGTCCTTATGGGGGACTTCAACCACCCTGACATCTGCTAGATGGATGATACAGCAGGTGTCAGGTGATTTGGAAGATTTTTAGAGTGTGTTGAAGACAGCTTATTCACACAGGTAACTGAAGAACTGGCAAAGAAAGGTGCTTTGCTGGACCTGATATTTATGAAAGAGAAAGAACTATTCAAGGATGTGACAACCAGGAAATGACAGAGTTCAGGATCCTAGGAAGAGGGAGGAAGGCAAAAACAAGGACCACAACCTGGTTTTTAGGAGAACAGATTTCAGACTCTTTAGAGATCAGCTTGGAAGAACCCTGTGCTATAAGGCCCTGGAGACAAGAGTGGTCCAGACCAGTTAGCTTAACCTCAGTCCCTAGGATTGTTTCTGGAGAAAATCCACATGGAATATATTTCCAAACACATGAAGGACAAGAAGGTGATGAGGAGTATTCAGAATAGATTTATGAAGAAGTCATGCTTGACAAACATCACTGAGGTGACTGGTTTGATGCATAAGGGGAGAGCAGTTCATGTAATTTACCTCAAAATTAGTAAAGCTTTTCACATACTCTTTCATAATATCCTGATAGAGAAGCTGACGAAGTATGGTTTAGATAAGTAGACAGTGAGGTGGATTGAAAACTGGCTGAACAACCAGGTCCAGAACATTGTGATCAGTGGTGAATGCTTCAGCTGGAGGCCAGTCACTGGTGGTATACCCCAGGGGTCAATACTGGGGCCAATACTGTTGAAACTTTTCATTAATGACCTGGATGAGGGGAGGGAGTGCACTCTCAGCAATTTCACAGATATTACAGAACTGAGAGAACTGGCTGGTACACCAGGGTGTTGTGCTGTCATATAGAGCAACAACCTGCTCAACATGGGCAGAGAGGAATCTCATAAAGTTCAGCAAGGGGAAACGCAAAGCCCTGCACATGGTGAGAAGTAACCTCAGGCACCAGTATACACTGAATAGAATAACAGCCATTTGTTGGATAACTTTTGGAGCTGTTCTTTTTAGACAAAACCAGTAAAATATTCACTACTAATGAGTCTTAACTGCCTCTCTCCGTTGTCCTCTTTGGCTCTAAGGTAGCAAAGGTCTTTTTTGAATTGCGTGCACTAGTACAAAGTCCTAAAAGAAATATGGTAAAGATGTTGCCATGTCCAAAGCTGTTTATGCCAAACTTAATAGATATGCTAGGCAAGGATGTCAGATCATCCTGAAGGACAATGCAAACTATGTAAGATGTGAAACTGACTTCATCCCATTTAGATCAGTGTTTTACTCACTGATGTCTATATATTTCGCAATATATATTTTTAACAAAACACCAGAAGCAAGATTTTACTTGACAATGGTTTTCTACATACTTGGTCAGGAGGAGAGGAGAAGGAACCAGCTGCAGAGTTCCACACAGGTGAAGGAACTGATGGACTTCCTTTCTTCCTCCTTTACCTGTCCTCTAAGGCTCTTACTTAGACATCTTTCCTATATGTTGTATAAGAAAAAAGGAGTAGGAAGCTAGTGACAGTGAGAGATGACAACAAAGTGTATTAAGCTTGGAGGCAGGCAGCAGAGCTGAGCTGAAAAGTGCAGCAAGTGGTTTTGGAAGCAGTTGTCATTTTAATAGCTGATTTGATTGAACTAGATCAAATTACATCCAGGACATCCAGTGCATTCCTGAGGAGTATGCAATCTTTAGTTAATTATTCAGGGAAGTCCATACTAAAACAGTCAGGCCACCAAAAGGAGAAAGCCTGGACTGGAAAAGACAGACTATTAGTTTCAGCAGCCGTGCAAGACAAGCAGCCATCCTTTTTCCTTTCACTTCAGAAATTTTAAACAATGAGCTATTTGAGGATTCAGAGAGGGAACAAAAGAGCTAAGAAGAGAAGAAGGAAGACAAAAACTGGTGTACTAGAATAGTGAGATTGGAAATTATGTATTATTGTCTGCTAGGCACTGAAACCTAGGAAACCTAGCAAATAAATTTATACAACAGCTGTTCCTAATCTTAGCATTTCTGCTGCTATCCAGACTAAATTTAAAACTGCATGTTATCACACACTAAAGCACCTCCACCCTTACTTAAAAAGTATGTAAATCTGAAGGTGATGCCTCAGATCATGCAATAATGTGTGGTCTGGAGGCAGAGAAGTTGAAATTGAAATGTTTTGCATTCTCAAAATGAACCTTAAATCTAACCTGAATATTATGAGAATCAACCGCAAAGAGGATTTATTCTTATCTCTGTCAGTTCCTTTGGTCCTATTTTTCAGCCAAGCAAAAGTATTCCCAGAGTACCTTTTTAAAAACTAGTATCTATTTTTTACTTAAAAGGAACACTTATCAACTGTTTTGGATATCTATGATCCTTTAAAGTCATATAACACTAGTTACCACAGCTCTAGAGAAACAAACAATTATTAGCTGAAAACATCTCTTAGGTCAGTAAATGGTTTGAGAAAAGGAATTTTCATACCCAAGCAAGCTGTGGCAATCACATATTTATGCTATTATTATTTGATGTTCCCAGTCTTATTTCTGCCTCCCTGAGATATTTCTTAGATATGTGGGACTGAAGAACTACTGTTGTCAAAATAAGAATTCTTTTGTTTTTAACATACTAAGAAATAATTCTTGGTTACTTAATGCTGATTTTCATCTCCTGCAGTATGCTCACTGCTTAACCAGATGCAGTAAGAGCATATTTCTGCTCCTGACAGAAGCATAACTCTCCCAAGGAAATAACCCAAAAAATTCAGCATCATGCTGTCTCTTTGGATTCACATAGGAGGAAAGAACTCACTATGACAAGAAAATTCTTTGGGAGGTGTTAAGGATTTAAAAGACAATGCTAGTACCAAAAAGAAGAATATGGTCTGGTCTAACCCAGTTTGTGTTTTTCTTTCTTTCTTTGCCAGAGCAGTGGCCCACAATCTTTCTAAACTCACCTTTATACCAGCTTTGATCAGTATCCTGGTTGAACAAAAGTAGACAACAATAATGTAACTCAGAAATCAGGACAATCTCAGAAGTGGGAGAAAGCCATGATTAAAAACCATTTTCTCTCAGACTTAAAACAGGGCTTCAGAATAAGGTCTGCCTATGTTTCATGTTGGGCCCTAACGCCCCAGCTGTGGTCTGATTCTCATTCTTGTCTGTGGGGTGACAATTTAAGCCATTCCAGGACTTGCAATGACCCAGTCAGTGATAAAATTCTGCCAGAAAGATAATGCTTCCTCAACATCCTTCAAGCAGTGATGCATCAGTGTGCTTTATAGTGAGATATTGGGTAGAAAGTAATGCACTTAGAACCAGCAAAATTTCTAAGAATTTAAGGTTTTTCTTGCTATATTTCAAAATCTATCCCACCTAATAGCATGTCTTTTTTTTCAGTAGAGGGTCAAGACTTTCAAACTGATATTGGTGGGAACTTTAATGTATTCTTATTTATTTGTTTGTTTATTTAAATTGCTTTCAAGTAAGGAATGGATAGGGAATGGGGGTTAAATTCCGAACTGTTCTTCCATAGATCAGCTGGTCAACTAACTAGCAACAGCTTGTAAAAAAAGCAGTCTTTAGGAGACTGACAGTGGTTATAATTTATGTCTGATTATCCTACCTTTTCCACCTTGTGACAATATAAATTAAAAACTGCTCTTGGCTCCACACAGACAGACTGAAATACCAGTGTGTGAATCATGTCAGTGGGACTGAAATGTAGTTGGCATGGAAAGCACTGGATGGTCATTCTCTGAAATGCTCCTGGGTCATTTCCAATTTCTTCACAGGGAATTGTCTGCCCATAATACCAGACACTGATGAAAGTGTATGTGGTTGTCGTGGTTTAGCGGCAGCTCAGCCCCACACAGTCGCTCGCTCACTCCCCACCGGTAGATGGGGGAGAGAATCAGAAGGGTAACGCTCGTGGGTTGGGATAAGAACAGTTTAATAATTAAAATTAAAAGAAAACAACAGTAGAAATGCAATGTAAAGGAGAACAACAAGAGGCGCAAAGCCCCGGGGGGGGGGGGGGGGGGGAGGGGGGGGAAGGGAGGGGAGAGGGGGAACGAACCGCCGGAACAAACTGCCCGCGCCGCAGCCGCGCGCCGCCCGCCAACCCGACGCCGCGCCGCCTCCGCGCTGGCGCTGCAACTGCCCCCACCTCAATATATTGGTCATGGTGTCACATGGTATGGAATGAACCTGCCATTGGCCAGTCGGGGTCAGCCGTCCCCACCATGGCCCTGCCCCTCCCAGCCCCCCCGCCACGCGGCAGAGCGCGGGAAGCTGGAAAGGTAGCCAACCCCCACAGTGAGGAGAATTAACCCCTTCTCAGTCAAAACCAGCACAGTGGTACAAATGTTCACCTTTCCAGATATTCAGAACCTATGATGACAAAGTGAACCTGAATTTTGCTCTAAGGGAAACGCAATATTCACATTCATCACCTGCATGATCAAGAGGTACACGATGGTCTAATTCTCTGTGACATTTTGCTGCACCTTGCTTTGAAAATTCTCAGATAGCCTTTCCTATCTTTAATCCCCTGTTAATTCCTTAGAAATATTTTTGAGACATAATTCACTTGCTGTTGTCCTGCATATGTGTGACTCATTCATGTGCCAGGATATCAAATTTTTCTACTAAAAGCAAACAAAGATTAATATCTAGTAATATTTATCTAAGTTTCATTAGCAGTAATTTCTACAGCATTAGTACAACAGCAATGTATCTGTAGGATGCCCTCTCTCTTATTTGCATTAAGTCTGCTCTTGTACCTTAAATTGAAATAAATGGTTGATCTTGTTATCCAAAGGACCATCATGTTCTGCATAATAATTTTGTATTTTAAATTGTGTATTTTTTACTAGCTACATTTCTTTTGTGTCTGTCATAGTATTTTCTCTTTTTCTCATTCTCCAACTAATTTTTTCTTTAAAAAAGATCTCTGTTGAGGATTCTTGAATTTTCTAAAACTATTTGCTTAAAGCAAACATAGTTAAAAAATAGTTATTTATTATTCCCATGGTCCAGTTCCAGGTATTTTAACAGCAGATCAGATTACCAATAAGTGGATTAAATGGAAGTCATTATCTATAAAATAGGAAAGCTGTTCCATAACACAATAAGAAATAGATAAAATTCAATATATGGCAAAGTATTTTCAGAGGCAATTGCTGAATTCTGAAAATAAGCTTTACTTCACTATATATAATTATGTATTACATTTTTATTGGATAGTTAAAGAAATATCTATCAAAATCTTTTTGTTCCTCACAGCCAATTCTGCAAAAACACTTAGTGAGATTTTTCTGTTTATTAATGTCTCTATGAATATTTGATATAAGCCAAACATTTAAGTCTAGACCTTAATACAATCTTCAGTACTGCTGTGTATAATGGCTTTTTGTAATACATAAATGCATTGCATTATTGCCTACTCTGAACATTTCTCTTTGACTGCTTCCTACAACATCAATGAGGAAAGAAAGAATGATTTGGGATTTTCCAAGAACTCCACTTTATCTTTCCAAGAGTGAATTGG
Source organism: Phalacrocorax carbo (assembly GCF_963921805.1). Lineage (NCBI taxonomy): Eukaryota > Metazoa > Chordata > Aves > Suliformes > Phalacrocoracidae > Phalacrocorax > Phalacrocorax carbo. Next base: position 17,449,464 of record NC_087514.1, on the reverse strand, counting down.
CCTCTTGTGTGTATTATACAAATAAGTAGATAATGTAGAAGGGCTAATTTCCAAAGAGAACTCCACCTTTTCACTTGCCTTTTTGATACCGTGAGCAATTATATTTGCAAATAATGGTGGATGTTCTCAAGCACTTAGATGTTAAATACCAGATTGGGCCCACCAAAGAAGTAATTAGACTAAAACATACAATAAAATGAGCCCTCGATTAATTACAGATTTAGAAATACAAACACAAAAGTGGAAATTGAGCCACAATACTATTGAAAATGAGAGAGGAAAAAAAAAATCCTTACATGGTAAACCACATATTCCATTATTTCTGTCTAACCACAATACTTTTATTTAGGCATTCCACTTAACAGCAAATAACCACAAAGACCTTTCCCAAGATTCTTCCAGGAAAATAATAATCCTGCATATTATAATAATAAAGCTTAAAACATAAATAGTCTTGGCACTCCCATAGGGCCTTGAAAGATTCTAACTAGAAACAATAGCATTTTTCCCACAGTTCCCAGCAAAGTGGTCAAGAGATTAGCTTCAGAAGCTGTATGTGATGTTTTTATTGCCCTGTACCTGTGAAGTTACTGTCATTTCTGCACAGTGGTTGTGAAAAAGTTTCCATTCCAGTTTAATGGTATTTTTTTCCTTGATTCCTATGATTACTAGACAAAGGATAAAAAAGAGAAGTATCAACCCACCATATGTGTCTCACATGCGGTTGTTTTCTATCCATAGAGGGACACTAGATCACCACAATTTTCTGAGATTTTGAAGGAAGTACAGTGCCTGAATTAGAATCCTCATACCTATAAGCAGAGCTTATCTCCACAGGCTTCTCCTTTAATCTCCAAAAGTTTCTCCTACATATCTTCCACTGTATTCTCAGAATCTCCTAGTATATGAGCTAACACATTAATTTGCCTGCCAATGTTTCAGATGTTTCTTCTTCTGTAACCACTTTGCAATAAAATGTTGCAGTTTCTCATTTCTGGAGATTGATTTCTCAGGCTGTTCTGTTATTGAATGACCATGGACTTGCCATGTGAGCAGACGATAACTTATTCAAAATACATGCTCTAAGGAAGTTATTATAAACTTGTTGTTTTATAGCATCTTGATTACCACATTTACTTCCTAGCAACAGGATAGTATTTCCCAGTGAAGTGAAATCATCATCAGTAGGGGCAATATTCAGATGACAGAAAGCTGATCTGAAGAAAGATTTGAGATAACGGTACCAAGCAGAGTAAAAGATTTAGGACCATAGGTCACATTGACTTGCCATTGCTTATTTTTGAAAAACATCCCTTACTTGCTCACAATTTTCCTTTAGCTCAAGGGTTATTTCACTGATTTTCCTCTGATTATTTGTGGAGATTGCTGTCCTGTTACACCCACCACTTCCTCTATCAGTTTAAAAGTGTGATGTGAAAACAGAAAGGGATTTTTCAACAATTTTTTTTTCCATTAAATAGCAATGAAATGTCAACTGTAACTTTTAGTGGCAATATGTCTGTTTTCGCAAAAAAGTCCCTAGAATACTTCACAGGTCCAGAGTCAAATCTTAGAGCAGAAACAGAAGAAACAAGATTCATTACTCTAGAAGAGGCAAAAACCTAATGATCAGAGCTAGCATGAATGTATTCATGTGGGTGTGGGTGTTAGCATTCTGCCCTATTTATCACTGGCAGCTCACATCAGCCCAGCGTTTGCCCCTGGCACACCAGCCCGTGGAGCAGGAAAGTAGCCCCCAGCTGCAGTGCTGCATTCCCACTGCATTCTTGTGTTACACAGCTGGGGATGTGCGGGTGATTTATTCCCCATGTCTCAGAACTGGCTCTGGATTGCACAGCTGTGCAGCCCTTCACGCTGCAGATGTGGATGCCTCCAGTGGAAGTGCTTCTTTTGGAGGGGCCTTGAACTTGTGTCTGTCATTTGCCAGAAAAACGGCTTAGCCACAGAGCTATTGACTGAGAAGAGGGGAAGAAGGAGGAGCAGAGAAGGCAGTCTCATTTGCTTGTTTTTTTGGGATGCCATTGAAGAAACAAATAATTTTCTGTGATACCTGAGGTTTGTTTTGGGGTTTTTGTGGTTTGTTTTGTCTTTTTTTTTTTCCATGATGTAGCATTCCTGTTATCTAGCCAGATATAGTTCACATGAAAGACATACTGACATCCAGTACTTCCCAGACTTTCAAATCCAAAAAATAACACCTCATGCAGTATAATCCACTGAAAACCTATCCCTGAATTTATGAAACATACTGCCATATTCTCACACTGAACAAGGAATTGCTGTACCAGATTTGGATGATAGATACCACATGTGGAGATCCATCTTCAGCCATCTTAACTTCCTAAACCTACCCTGTTTTACCTACTTGCTCTCTATAGTGATGTGCAGCTGCTGGATTCAGGTGGCAAGCGGATTTCTATTCACCAGCTGATGACACTCAGGAGATAGCTCTACTGCCTGCAAGAACAATTTGTAAGATATGTAGGCCTTGATCCCAAGACAAAAATCAGAAATACACTTTCCACTGAATTCAACAGGGTTTAGATAGAGTGTTCGTTACTGATGGAAGATGTGGCGCAACAAATTCAAATGGAAATGGAAACTACAACAGCACCTGGTTAGAAATATATGAATAACCTGTGGAAAATGCAAAATGCTCCAATTAACTGTGCCAATAAGCCAGATGCTGAAGTTGGAATAAATTTCATTATTACTAACCAAAAGAAGAAAGGAAAGGAGAGTAATGCCGTTGATCCAACAAGACACTTTAAAAATTCAACACAATTTTTTATTCAAGTTTTTTCCAAGATGTTTTTATAATCACTATTATTATTTATATACTGTGAAAATTATTCTCATTCCTGCTTTTTTCACCTGACATAACACTTTAAGGTTGTGTCAATGCAAGATGAAAGCTTCTTACTTGGAAAACTGTGCTAAAACATGAAGGCTCTGTGCTTCAAGGGCACGTTGATGCAGAAACCAAGTGCAGTACTGATGCTGAGATAAAGGCATTTGCTGAGGTCATCCACCTTGGTACAATGTTATCCTATAAATAGGGAAACATGAATAATTTACTTATGTCTGAAGTAGCTGATAACCTGTAACTATAGACGTAAGTGGAAATACGTCTCTGATGCCATCTGTTGCTGAATATCAAATACAGCTATTATGATGGTGCTACTAAAAACAGTGTTTGATATATTTTTTAACTGTAAGACCAAACACTTCAGAATTCACTGGTAAAATCAACCTTCCTAAGACACTGGGTGTTTATATGTATGCAAGTATATACTGCGTGTGGAACATCCACACTACACCGTCACTGAAATTTTCACCTTACTACACCCCATGAACAATTATTTTTCTGGGGACATAATCTTCAAATCTCAGTAACAGCCAAGGAAAGAGTTGAATCTGGTTTGCTTGTAACAGTGAATATAAAGCATTATTCACAGTCCTTTATATTTATATGTATATAACTAAATGTCTATATAGGTATATATGTGTATATACATATATGTGCATATATATGTAAATTTAAACACATATTAATTATTTAATTATAAAATTAAATCTAATGGAGAGTATAAAGCTGATGTGGCACAATTCAAAACAGTTTAGAGGTACAAACTCTAGTTATCCAGGATGATGCTCATGTAATTCACACTAGTTTTGGTGCTCTATAGTTTGTTTCCACTTTAACTGTAGATCCCAGCTGCACCCTGTGTAAAGCAATCTTAGTTCTTGCTCCTCTAAGCCAGGGCTACACAGTTGTCTGCTCTCCAACTGTTTTGGTATGATATCTCAAAGGAAGTCCTATGCTTTAGGAGTGATGAGGATATAGACATTGGAGGGAAAGCTAATACCAGACCAGGGAAAGAGAAGGAAGCATAGGAAAAAGAGCAGCAGGAGCAAGAACTACCCAACCTTTAGACTAACCTATTTTTTTTTATTTTTCTCATTTTTGGTATGGCAACATTTAATTTGCCAATCTTTCTGAGAAGTCTTGAGCTAAGCCTGTGTGAACTAATGGAACCAAAACAATTTATTTCAAATATATTTTCACCTGTATGTATAGAGTTTTTTGATTTAAAAACTTATTGTCACTGACATAATGTTTATCATAAGGAATGGAACAGTACAATCCTTTTTTCCTAGAAAAGTCTGTGCTTTTTTGTACAAAACATTACTTATAACCATAAGAAAAATATTCCTTGCAAACAATGACTACTTCCCTACTCTTCAGACAGCAGCAGGCAATGGATAGCTAAGACAGATAACCAGTATCATTTAATCAGATCTTTGAAATAAGTTTTATGCTCAGTTGTTACTGAATCCCTACCAATGGACAGTTGTTTTGTGGCTGTATCACAAATGCCTTGCAAAGAGTTTTAAAGAGGAACAGCATAACAGTTCTGTGGGTGCCTTTTACATGGACTATAAATGCTTTTAAGACATGGAAAAATGTGCAGTACTACTTCTCAGGAAATGGAAAATCAAGTACATTTTCTGTCAGAGAGGAGAAAGAACCTAGAGCTATATATTGTATAAATGAGAATAAGCACTGATTAGGTTGTTCAAGGCCTTAAGATTAAAACTAATGAAAAAGAAAAAGGACATGTTTCCTAGCCCAAGATACTAAAGTCTTTTTCCTTTTGTGTCCTGTTTTCTTGATTTAAATTATGAGCTTGACCAAACCCATTTTCTGTACAATAGTGAAACACGTTTGTGGGTATAGATTTGTCCTGGGAAAGCCTGCTGTAGTATTAACAGGTACATTTTTAGGAACTGAATTACCCAAAGGAATTCTTAAAAAGAGCTAAAATCCTGTCATATGCCTTTTAGCATGCCAACATCAACAACATATTTCTAGTTTAGAGTAGTACTAATCCCAATTCTTAGGCTCAAGCCAAAAGTTTTAGGTGTTTTAGCTCAATGTGTATTTGTTCATATTGTTGGTTATTTTCTTCTACACCTTGTGTAACAAATGAAAAACCTGTACATACATTCACCTAGTCAGAAGAGAGTACAGCTTCAAAGAGAAATAAATAAAAGTTAGAATTTATTGCTAAAGGGAAAAACATATTATTTGGTGGGGGGGGGGGGGCTATAGGTATTTTTCACTTTTGTTCCTCATTTATAAAGGCAAACTTGCCAAGTGGACAGTGTTAAAAGGAAAGGGAGGGGTAGATGTCCTTGGAGAACTGAGGAATGTTTCCAAAACATGCTTTCTGCCATGGCATGCAGTGGCATGCAGAAAGCAAGAAAATATCATAACATAAATAGCTTTTAAAGCAGCAGTTGCTGTTGGCATGTTCTGTGATGCTGACAGTGTCATGCACCACAGCTGTGATTCAAGAGGCTGGTGGTCTCATGGTTTCTCAGGCTATGAGAGTGATAGCAGTATGAGGACAGAAAGACTCTTACAATTGTTCTTGGATGCAATTTTGTGCCAAGGTAAGGCAGGCATTACCCCCTTGTCTCTTTGTTATGCTTCTGCCAACTCCTACATTCCCAGCACAGTGATGAAGTTTTTCTCTAGCTTTTCAAGATATAGTGCGAGATACAGGAGATCAGCTAGCTGGTGAGCTACATGGGCATGGGAACTTTAAGAGCAGGAAAGGTATAGTGCTGTGCCACCGACAGGAAGCATTTGTTTCTCTCCAGTTGAAGCCCCACAACGCATTTTCCCTATATTGGTGCACCCAGGAGGGTAATGTTGCTATTAGTACATGAAATAGTATGGCTGCAAAGATTCCCTTCATTACTCCCTCTGGGATGCTTCCAAAATTAACTTTCTTACAGAACTGATCGTAGTCCTGGCAAATGCAGAGCACAATAGACTTTGCCTAACTCTGCTTAAATTTGGGTAGTACTGTGCAGTATTTTGGATTTCTGTTGGAGTCAATGTTTATTCCTGTCTCATTTTGCTTAGAAGCAGATGTGGCTTCTTTTTTATATACCCATTATTCACTATACTTCACCCTTGATAAATTTGTAGTAACTCCATTTATTTCAGTTAGAGTAAGAAAGAGGACTATCCAACCTTTGGCTTAAAATTAAAATTGTTTCCTGTTATATTCAATGCCAGCCTAAATTATGCAGAATTTTAGCTGAATATTGAAGGTGAATTATTATGTTCTTAGGGGAAGAACTGTGTTTTCTGTCTTATCCATAAAACATTTAACACAATGGAGGTCAGTAATCCCAGCTGCACCCTGAGGTGCTATCAGGACACAAAACCTAAATAATAATATGGGGCATGTTTAACATCTTTCCATAGACAATAAAAACACTCATGTTAACTTCAAGAACTCTTGTTCAGACTCTTGTTTTTCATTAAAGATGTTTAATTTTTACATTGACTTAAAAGTATTGTGTATAGTGCTTCTGGCTGTTTCATTTTTTTTTTCTCCTTACTGATCCTCCATTTGTCTGGAAAACATATTGTATGTTAATAAATTGCGATGACATGTTAACAAATGCAACTTAACCTCCTTTGGCCTCCCTTTTTTCCATTGTTTAATTTTATTTAATTATATAGTTTTAAAAACAAAGTCAAGTAAAATAATAGATCAATGTGATAATCCTTCAACAAATGTCAAAATTTAACTAGGACTGGCTTTCCTATGACTCCTTTGAATTGTGTATTGTGCAAATTGGCTCCAACTTTCCATCTAAAATGCTGGCTGCAGAAGATGCCCATGTTATAAAGTGTGCTTGATTTGCTTTTAATGGCTGCAGTTTGTTTTGTGTGACTGTTAAATCCGGCCATGAATAAATGCTTAACTTTCTGACATTAAATATCATTTAAAAGAAAACTAATAGAGTCTAAAATGAAATTAGATCAGATCCCAGCTCAGAATTTAGTTTGTCAAGAGGAGAGATAACCGTGATAAAGTTTAGCAGTATTCTACCAAAGCACAATGTATTAAAACATCTGGGATCCAAAGATCCAATGAAAGAAAAGTAAATAGTTCTTTTGTTTACTCCAGTGGAAATCCAAGCACTTTGAATTTTACGCTGACCCTGACTTAAGGACTTATGAAAGTACAAAATATGGTGGGCTTTCATTTCATATGAAGCCTAAATCATAGGAGCACTCTTTTATCTAGATGGGAAGGAACTATAAAGAGAAAATATTCTCTGTATTCTCTGCCCTTTTACAGTCCACTTATCGCTCTTTGTGACTGAGCAAGATTTAAAGACTATGTGTGGCAAATTCTTAATGTGAGGTCTTAATCTCTCTTGAATGTCCTCTACTAAGCCTTCTTTCAGTCTGGATATCCAGTCTTCGGAGAAGACACTGATATTTTCCCGAAGGAATGCCAGGACCTGCAGAAGTAGGTTTTCCCCAAATAGATTATACCAGAGGAGTAGCTGGTTAGTGGGTCTTGAACTGAAAAATAATACAGATTAAAATTTGTGATGTTTTTCCTGAGTAAGAAATTCATTTGGAGTCATGTCGTCCACAGGGGAGAACTGAGCAGAATTCAGCTTTGGTTCTCATCCACCTCTCATAAACCTCTATTTTACTCTCTCCCAGGTTGAGCCCAGAATATACTCCTTGTAACTAAAATCCAAAAGACATCTTTAAGCCAGTTGCTGTCCTAGGCAAATCAGGGCAGATTAAGGTTTTATTCAAACCCAAATGTGGTCCTGCTCTTAAATGACTTCCTGTCTCAAAGCCTTAGCAAATAGCAGCTCATTAATCCTCACTACATTTTTTTGCAAATGAAATGTTGCCTAAGAGATTATGTAGCTCACTTAACGTTGTCCAAAAAATATATATCAGAGATAAAATGGGAATTCAAATTTCCATTACCCCTGCTATACAGTGGGAGAAATAGAGCTCTTTTTTTTCTAATGCTAAATTTAGTCATATCTTTATTTGTATTATAAGGATACCTATAAAAATAATTGCTTTATTATAATAATATACATTTATTTAATTCTTTCACAGAAACAATTTTAACAATATCTGCATATCATAAAAAGATATGAAATAAAATTAATTACGCATTCAATATTTTATAAAATATGATACAGCTCAGTAAAATTAAAATTATTAATAAAATTAAAGATAATATTGTAACATAAATGTTATGTATTATCCAAAATGAAATAAAGTTTTGTTGTTCTTCTTTTTGATATAGGAAAGAAATTTTTTGGTTTATTTTTTTTTCCATTGAAAGATAAGACTAAATTAGATATTTCAAAGTTTGCCATGTAAAGGGAAAATAATTTTCTGACAAGCTAAATGAATATCCATTAGACTCAGAATGGTTTCCATTTTTTCACATTTCAGCAAGAAAAGACATATTTTAAAACCATAAATGTCTGTATTATAAAGAGGAGAAAGTACACTGTTGCAGGTCTATAACAGGATTCATGGAATGCTAGTTTATGAAACCAGAATTTATTGACCTGTATGGTAATTCTTATAACTATAGAAATCTATAGAGTCACAAAAACTGTATGCAGCCAATCACTGCTACTAAATTTGTGGTGGGATAACAATTAAAGAAAGCTTTTAACCTTCTCAAATATGATTCTCACAAGGCAAAAAGAGCTATCAATAAATACATGCTTAGCAAAGATCTATTGATTTTAATAAGAAAATGAGAGAATAGTAAATGTAAAATAGGACCTTTTTTTTTTTTTTAATAGTGAAAAGTGAGTATTTCCTTCTTCAGTTTCCATGACCTATCCATAGTTTATCAGGACAGTCCTAACTGATGAACAAAGCACACTTTCAAATATCAAGTTTGAATAAGGGACAGCAACAATTTGAAGCTACGTTACTTGTGTTCTAAATCATGAACTAAACTCTGTATTATCACTGTTCTGGGGCAGTGATGGTTTGGTGATGAGCAGGCTTGTCATTACAGATACAGCATGTTTGTTTTCTTTGCTTGTCATAATTTCAGGGCAAACCAACACCCCTGAAACCATCCTATTTTCACCACAGTCTTCTATTTTTCCAGATGGAATTGTTGGGTTTTGTTCATTTCTAGTAGATAGTAAAAAATTATTTTTTCTAGATGTTTATTCATGCAAAATTTAGTGAGGCTGTGAGGGCTTAATATTTACCTATTCAAGGAATATCAATGACTGGGTCTGATCTCAGTTGCAGTTTTTTGAAATGAAGTTTCTCTCATAAATCGGGTTTAACTGACATCAAAATCAAGATTTTGGTATCTATGAAGAAAATCATTATTCATATTTGGACTGAATTAAAAATTACAATCACATTTTCAAAATAATATTCTGTAAAGCTCTTAAGCAGCTATTAAATCCTTATTTAAATATTAAAAAATATATGAAGAAGAATAATATATGTGGTCTGTGACTTTTTTTCAAAATCTGAATGTTATAGATATCAAACCCTTCTCTAGATGGTAGCAGAATAAACAAATCCTATGTAAAGCTCTATAAAATAATGCAATAATATTATAATGCTATTTAAAAAAATTACAGATAAAGTTACCTTCTTAGATATTTCCTGTGTAAATTAAAATTTCTTTTTTCATCAGAACCAGAATGAGCTTTATCCAAAAGCAATTGAATTAAATGGAGAACTGATCCTGAAGTGTGCACGGTTTGTCAGAGCTCCACTGGCTGCAGTGGAACTGTGATAAATAGCAGCTACCTGAGGACCTGTCAAACACATACTCAGCCAAGTTTGGTGTCACTTGTAAAGTATGGGGGGAAGTACCAGCTTCTTCCAAAGCTAAAAAGAAAAGGGGGCATTACCAATATCTGGACATAATAGACATAAGGGTCAGAACAGTTAGGTGGTGATTCACAGCATCCATTGGTTAGGCTCTGAAGCTTCATTCCATGGGACATGTTTAAAGTTAAATACCTTACATAATTCAAAAAGTGGCTGCAGAGTTTCATACAAAAAATAAATCTTTAAAAGGTTACAAACTACCTCTATATCAGTTCTAGTTCAAGGAGTCCCTGTGATGCTTAACTCTGAAAGGCAGAAGAATATCTAAGGATAATGCTTGCCTCATTGTTACACTTTTCCTTACACACCGATTAATGGACAGTACTGGAGACAGTAGAGTGATCTAGCTTAAGACTTAGCTTCATCCTATATGTGTGTTATTTTCTTATGACCCAAGAGTGCTTTAAAATTCCTAATATGTGCCCTGGACAGATTTCAGGACAGAGTACAACCTTGGGACACAGCACAATTTTGCTTGCCAGTATCTAGTTTTCACAGAGGAGATAGGCAGAGGCAGTGTCCAAGTGGTGCTAGCCAATTCTTCTTACAGACTGAATAGGGAAACAGCACATACCTCCTGACCAGGTTAGACAAAATTAGACATAATGCATAAAAGTTCACCTTGCTGAAGTCACAGGGTCACATGGCGTCACAGAGTGGTTGAGGTTGTTATGCACTTCTGGAAAGCACCTGGCCCAGTCCTTCTGCTCAAAGTAATCTCAGTGACAGCAGGTTGCTCAGGGCCACGTCCAATCGAGTTTTGAACATCTCCAAGGATGTAGACTCAGCTACCTCCCTCCCTAGGCAAACCTGTTTCACTGCTTGATCACTCTTCAGTAAAAACGTTTTTTTCATATGCTTAAATGCAATTTTCTGTTTTTCAGTTTGTGGTCATTGCCTCTCACGCTGGTACTGAGCACTACTAGAAGAGTTTGGCTCCATCTTCTTTGCTCCACTCATCAGGTTTACATACACATGGATAAGAGCCCCCCAAGCCTTCTCTTATCCAGACTAAACAGTCCCACCCCTCTCAGCCTCTCCTCACATAAAAGATGCTTCAGCCTCTTACTCATCTTTATGTCCCTTTTCTGACCTCACTCCAGTATGTCCTGCCTCTCTTGTACTGGGGAGCTCAGTGTAAGTCTCACTGGATGAAGCGCTTCTGATGCTGAGGATAGGGGAAAGATCACCTCCTTCAACCTGCTTAATGCATCCCAGGAAGCTACTGACCTTCTTTGCTGCCAAAGAACATTGCTAGTTCCTGGTCTGCTTGCCTACCAGGATGTCCACTTTCTTTTCTGCAGAGACTTTCTAGCCAGTCACTCCCAGCATGAACTGGTGCCACCAGGCGAAGGACTTAATATTTTCCTTCCCTTGAACTTCATGAGATTCCTGCTGGCTCATTTGTCCATTGAAGGTTGAGAGATATGAGAGAATCTGAATACAGATAATCTTTACAAATATAAAACAACATATATGAAGAAGACCTATTTGACTGAAGATAATGTGGGTGTAAGAATCCATGTATCTAGACTGTCTATTAATAAATTTAGGAAATAATAAATTTATTCCAGAACAATCTTCCCATAAAGTACTGGGAACTTACTGAATTTTCACCTATAGTATGCTAAATATATAAGTGACATATGTGGTTGTCAGAAATAACAGGAAGCTGGATGTAATGATGCAGTCCCTTTTCATTCTTTATGCACGATGAGACCACATTTTATTTTATCTCCACTCTAGCCAAAGATACTGGGCATTTTTTTCCACCTCAGTATCCAGTCCAAGTCTTCGATCTGATTTTATTCTACATTTGTCTGATATGCAAATGTATAAGTTCTTTCCTAAGAAGCACCACAACTAACCACTGTTTTTGTGGATCAAAGTTCAGCTAAGTACAAATACGAGCCCCAACTCTAAAAAAAAATATTTTTTTTAAAAAAAAGGTGTTAATGAATCTATAAGATCAAACAACCTTGGTTAATTTTAACTAAGATCTACCATGTTGGTAGACATTCTAGCACTGATAGCATAAGTGAAAGTAACACACCAAAAGGCTCTCACCTTTAAAACCTCCAGAGATAGTTACACTGTTATTTTAAAGCACTGATTCTTTGCTTCATTTTTCTCATGCTCTTATCACCAGACTCCGGAGTCTGAGACAGCATGATTTTTAAGACTTTACCTTTATTGGCTAATTAGTGATGACTTTAAAAGTATGTAGATAGGCAGATATTTCCGTAAGTTGGCACCTTGTTTTTCTCTATGTCTTGATAAATCACTGTTCATTGGCAAGTTGTACAGATATTATATGAAGACATTCACCTTATATGACAGACATTCACCTCAAAACTTTTATTGGAGCTTGTCTGTTTTGGTAAAAATTGAGGCATTTAGGTTTGCACAGATTTTATGCCCATGATACAACTTAGTATATACTTCGTCTGACATCTGCAAAGATAAAATCGTCTTGCAACATCTCAGTTTTGTTACTTTTTTTTGTATTGGGATTATGTGCCTTATTTGGTAAATCTTGTGCTACTGGACAAAAATAGCAATCAAATGTTCCTTTGAGTATATAAATTTAAAAACAACAGTGCCCTATCTAATGAGTGCTATTAAACCTTTTTTTCTTTACCATGAAAAGCACAGTAGGATCAAACAATTTCCTTTCAGGACATGCAGTTCAGCCAAGATAAGTTCTCCTGTTCATCATCAGCACAAAACAGCAGTGGATGTGAATCACTGAATTAAATCTTATTAAATTCTAAGAGCTTTTCTTCCAGTAACACTTACACTGCAATTCTTAATGCATAATCCAAAAGAATTGAATTGGTTTAGAGTGTCAGATAATTTGAAACTATCTAAACATCACTAACACTGTCAGAATTTTGAAATTCAAGAAGGTGTCTGGTTTCCCTTGGGATAGAAACTTTAAAAATAAGTTTGCCTCCTGATTTTTTTAAAATGCGTTTGTGTTTGTGAACAGTTTCCAATGTAGAGCTTATAACTTTGTTTCAAAAGAGCTTCATAAATTAAAAATCATAGAATTACATAATGCTCCCATACTTCAGTTTATATATTTAAAAAAAGATAAAATATTTTAATTTTATAATACTATTTAATACTTTTTGAAATAAGATGATATGAAACGGTTGTCTGCAATAGACAAAGAACTCCACTCAGTCCTCCATAGGGATATTTCTCAGTTCCAAACCACTAATAAAAAAAAAAACATGAAACCACTACATATAATATTTAATGTTCTTTCTTTTTTTTTCTTTGCAGCAGATCATTTTACTCAATGGCTCATACCAAACCGTTCTTTGGAGTCTTCTGAAGAGCTCAGGGAGAGATCCAGAGAACATTTATATTACAAAATAGAAAGTAATTGGGATCCACACATAAAGGTCCATAAAGCTGATCAGCACCTCCCAACTAACTACTTAGGTTCCTAACAGGCTGCAGGCAACCCAAGTTGTGCCAGAAAAAATGTTAATGCCCAAAGTTTGTCAATGTAAATACTTAGAGGCTCTGCCATCTTGGCTGACCCAAGCAGCCCCAGACCCCATCCAGCCTTAATTCACAAAACTGGTGTCAATGGCCCTCAGGCCCCAAGGGACCTAAACTGATACGCACATTCATTGCAGGTTTAATACTCTCTGACAACACAAATTACAGTCATAGTGATTTTAATTAAAAACACAACCCCTGGAGGAAGGGTGCTGCCTATCTTTTCAATAGTAGTTTAGAGGTTGGCACAAGTGGCCACGAAGAGCGTGGTCCAGGTTCTTAGCCATCTTTAGCCTGCAGAGCTAAAGCATTTACTTCAGAGATCTGCTGTAACCATCACGTCATTAACAAAACTGGAGCAGAGACACTTCCCATGTTCCCACTGAAGTTGTGCCACTCTTCAGTTAAAAATGTAAGTAAAATTCAGTAACTGTAAGGAAAGGATGCATAACTTTGAAGCCTAAATGGTACTGCATTTCTTTGTAGGCTTCTCTCAACACAAAGAGCAATCACTGAGCTCATCTCTTGTGGGGTCTGGACTTCAGTTCCACACATCCAGATTAAAATAGGTTATTATTGCTGAGTGAGTCTCAGATTTTAGGCTTTAACCAGAATATAATGGATGGAAAATAGTAACTTATTACTATATTACTTAATTACTTATTATTACTCATTACTTAACTACTTACAAGTAAGAATGTACTTCTGAAAAATTGATACCTTTAACAGTGACATTCTTGTTCAAAAGTCAGCAGGACACTGCTATATAGTAATGGCAGTGGTAAAAACTCTGATGCACTGTTTCTTAATGCATTTTTTAATTGGGAAAATCTGTGTGTTGGTTATGGCTGGGATAGCTAATATTTTTCATAGTACTAGTATGGGGCCATCTTTTAGATTTGTTCTGAAAACAGCATTGAGAATTCAGGGATGTTTTCATTACTGCCAAGCAGGCCTTACACAGAGTCAAGGCCTTTTCTGTCTCTCACCCCACACCACCAGCAAGTGCCTGGGGGCACAAGAAGCTGGGAGGGGACACAGCCAGAACAGCTGACCCCAGCTGACCAAAGGGATATTCTACACTGTGTGACGTCATGCTCAGTATATAAAGCTGGGGGAAGAAGGAAGGGGGAAACGTTGAGAGTGATGACGTTTGTCTTCCCAAGTAACCGTTACGCGTGATGGAGCCCTGCTGTCCTGGAGACAGCTGAACACCTGCCTGCCCATGGGAAGGAGTAAATGAATTAATTGTTTTGCTTTGCTTACATGCACGGCTTTTGCTTTACCTATTAAACTGTCTTTATCTCAACCTATGAGTTTTCTCACTTTTACTCTTCTTATTCTTTCCCCCATCCCACCGAGGGGGAGTAAGCGAGCAGCTGCGTGGTGCGTAATCGCCAGCTGGGGTTAAACCACGACAATCTAGTTTACATAACATAAACATAAATGAAGTACCGTTTACACAGGTTAATCACATGGATATTCTGGCAATGAAACCTGGATTTCTGCTTTGAGTGTCTTTTTGCTTATATTTGTACTATTTTTTTATTGCCTTCAAGATATCCACTAGTAAGAAAAATTATCGTAGAATGATCTAGTAAAATAGTCACACAGAGATATCCGTGGGAAATATAATTGTGCTACATCATGTCAGATAGTCTGTGGCCTGGTCTGCCCTCTGCTAGGAAATTTTTTATGAACCACCTCTACATTGTAGGCATCTAGAACTGAGCCAGTCTTCAAGACTCCTTTCTTAGTCCATAAAGATAAATAGGCCCATTTACAGTCAGATATATTTCATCTTGCTGCTGATGTCTAAATTGCAGGAAGTCCTGCACTGCAAAAAATACCTGTTTCTCACGAACAACTCTAGTTTGAATCATCCTGGAATGATCAACTCATTGTAGATGAATTTGAGCCCAGTCATCTAGTTTGTCTCATGAGTGTAGACAAAAGTGTATTGGTATCTTCCATTTAAAGCCCCCGCATCACTGTGCATCAATGGTGAGAGTGCAGCCTGAGCAGGATCACGCTCAGCTCCTGGCCTGACACCCTCATGGAGCTGATTGTCCCTCAGTTCTCCATCACATTCATTACTGAGCATGTCTGTGACATGGAGACACACTTCTCCACATCAGGCATTAATACTCCTTTGGACCTTTCAAACAACGTAATGTTTGATTAATTTTGGTACATAAATCATGTTTTTAAGTAAAAACATTTACTAGTAATGCTTATGACACTTTCTGAAAAGAAAAACAAGCAGTGAAAACAATGATAGTTTATTTAACTATGTTTTGCTATTATGATGAAATGCAGCTACAGCTCAGGTTTCAGTTTTACTCCTCATTCACAGCAACAGAATTCACATTGGTAAAACTTGTTTGTAATAGGGATGACAGTGCTTTAGAGTAGTATCTTTTCCAGCTAAAATAGCTCAATTTTAAAATTTTTTTTACACTAAATTAATTCCTTTTTGTCTGTTAATAAATATATATTTCTAATAAAAAACAAACCAGGCAAAATAATTTCTTAGCAAATTCAATTTAATTACTGGGTTTCCTCTTACTAAAATTCCACATATCCATACTTTCTGCCACTGGCAGACATAAAAAAATAGTTGCTATGTATGTGATATATATCTGCTGGTGTTTCTGATGCAATTGGGAGAGAGATGAAAAGAAGGAAATGATTAAATAGTTAAAGACTTATATGATTAAATGCAAATCTCTTATCTTATTCAATCTTCCAAACTTTTATGTAGGTATGCAAGCTATCAAAATGCAAGCAGTACAGGGCCATAGAATAGATACTACTATAAATAATATATTTTTACTGGCTCCAAGATATAGTGAGTTGCAGTAACAATATCATAAAAGAAAGGGTAACCTGGTATAAAGAAAGATGTTATCAGGTAGAGGTGTCTCCAAATCTCCTGATCAGCAAAAGCTAAGAAGAACTTCTGCCGTTGTTGACCATTAATTTGCAATTAATTTTTTCTATTCTAAGAAATAAAACATACCAGCAGGAAAATAATTTATTACCTGTAACTATCTCTTCTTTGGAAGGTCAGCCTGTCAGACAGTTTTTCTGCTGAAATTGTTAACTGTTTTGAAGGAGGGTCTTGGTGGTATTTGAATGGAAGAAAAGTAAGATCCAAAAAGCAGCCTTACAGAGGACTCAGTAAAGTGGGACAGAAGAGAGAGGACAAAGCAGCAAAGGAAAAATAACTCTTTCATTAAGCTAAGGATTTTCTGCTTCTCCACCCAAAACCTGTACAAACCATTAAATATATAAAACGTTGTAGGAAAACTTGTGTGGGTATGTGTAAAATCTGACTACAGCCCAGTATTATTATTTCATTGGTTGAATGAATTTGAGACAGATTCCAACATTTCTGTAAATGTGAATGTAAAGGAAAATGTAAATGTCTGAGGTTTTGCTTGCTATTTCACTGTATTATTTTTTTTAATTGATTTTTTTTTAGTTTTTGCTCAAAGAGAAAAACTTTAAAGAGGTTTTGTTATTCTTTCCTTAGTTGCTGTTGCAACTGAGCCAATATTTTTATTTGATACTGCTTAAAAGAAAACCATATATATCACTATTAGTCTTGTGAGACAGTTGGGGTTGTTCAGCATGGAGAAAAGAAGGCTCTGGGGAGACCTTATTGCAGCCTTTCAGTACTTAAAGGGGGCCTACAAGAAAGTTGGAGAGGGACTTTTTACGAGGGTGTGTAGTGATAGAACAAGGAGTAATGGTTTTAAACTGAAAGAAGGAAGATTTAGATTAGATAAAATGAAAAATTTTTTAACTGTGAGGGTGGTGAGGCACTGGAATAGGTTCTCCGAAGAAGCTGGGGCACTTCCCATTCCTGGAAGTGTTCAAAGTCAGCTTGGATGGGTCTTTGAGCAACCTGGTTTAGTGGAAGGTGTCCCTGCCCATGGCAGGGGGATGGAACTAGATGACCTTTAAGATTCCTTCCAATCCAAACCATTCTATAATTCTATGATTTTATATATTTCTGTCTTATTTTGGACCTTTTTGCCATCTTCTAGCTTTCCTACTCGTTCCTCATACTCCAAACTTTTACAGTTTTTTAGAAAGTAAGTGCACCCTATAAATGAGACTCTGAAGAGGCATTTAGATAGTGACAGAGGTTAATGTAAAGAAAGCAGACCCCAGCGGTCTGTGCTGGATCCAGCCCTGTTCAAAATATTCATCAGTGACCTGGATGATAGGGTAGAGTGTCACCTCAGAAAGTTCACTGGTGATACCAAGCTGGGAGGAGTGGCTGATACACCAGCAGGCTGTGCTGCCACCCAACGAGACCTGGACAGGCTGGAGAGCTGGGCTGAGGGGAACCTCATGGAATTCAACAAGAGCAAGTGCAAGGTCCTGCACCTGGGGAGGAACAACCCCATGCACCTGTACAGGTTTGCAGTTGACCTGCAGGAAAGCAGCTTTGCTGAGAAGGACCTTGGAGTGCTGGTGGACAACAAGTTGACCATGAGCCAGCAATGTGCCCTTGTGGCCAAGAACGCCAACGGTGTCCTGGGGTGCATTAAAAGGAGTGTGGCCAGCAGATCGAGAGAGGTTATCCTCCCCCTCTAGTCTGCCCTCATGAGACCACATCTGCAGTACTCTGTCCAGTTTTGAGCCCCCCAGTTTAAGAAGGACAGGGAACTACTGGAGCAAGTCCAGCGGAGAGCTATGAAGATGATCAGGGGACTGGAGCATCTCCCTTATGAGGAAAGGCTGAGAGACCCGGTTTTGTTCAGCCTGGAGAAGAGAAGGCTGAGGGGGGATCTTATCACTGCTTATAAATATCTTAAGGGTGGGTGTCAGGATGATGGAACTAGACTCTTTTCAATAGTGCCCAGTGACAGGACAAGGGGCAACAGGCACAAGCTGGAACACAGGAAGTTCAAGATAAACATGAGGCAAAACTCCTTTCCTGCGAGGGTGCCAGAGCAGTGGCACAGGCTGCCCAGGGAGGCTGTGGAGTCTTGTTCCCTGGAGACATTCAAGACCCACCTGGATGCATTCCTGTGCCCCCTGCTCTGGGTGTGCCTGCTCAAGCAGTGTTTTTGGACAAGATGATCTGCAGAGGTCCCTTTCAACCCCCACCATTCTGTGATTCTGTGATTCTGTAAATCAGCCTCAAAAAAAAAAGAAAAATCACCACCTCCATATTATAGGTAATATTTATTTCTCCTTTTCTGTGACTACACCTAAGAGCAGTTAGCCATCAGATCATTAACCATGTGAGCAATCAATTGCTGAACAGAATTCTGGAAATTCAAGGTACCCTCAGTCTTTGCTGTGATTGGTTTGGAAACCGCATCTAGTGACTGTATTTTCTTTATGACAACAGTATCTGAAAGACCCTAATGAATTTTATTAGCACTCCTCCTTTTTAATAGAGATTATAATAATTTTTGGGAGGTTTTTATTTTTTGGTTTGGGGTTTGTTTTTTTTTTTTTCTGATAGAAGATGGAAACAGAAGGTTTAACAAGCTGTCCAAAATTACAGAGGAAACCCAGCCACGCTTTGAGAGACAAATCTCCTGAGATTATGTCATTCATTTTCTAAGAACAAATCTATTCATCTTTGAAATTACTATAGATTTACTAAGGATTGAGATTAAGATTCTCAAAAAAAAAAACCCCAACCTTTAGTATTACTTATGATTCTAATTCTGCTTTTTCTGCTTCTACTCTATTTCCTATCATTTTTTCTTGTCCTGCAGGTGAAGAAAACACAGAAGCAAAAAGGCAGACTTTTAAATAATAGGTAAAGGTTACCTCAGTACTCCTCCTGAAGCCAAAGAAATATCATCACATACTTTTATAGAAACAGGATTGGCCAAGTGATTAATATTTTTGGAAATTTTACTTATAGCCTTTATCAAATATAGAGTGACCCTGGTGAGAAAAATACTGAAACATAATATTGATTAAAAAAACCCCAACAAACACCCAAAACCAAATAATAATAATAAAGAAGCATCATTTCAAGATCTTCATGACATAAATCCACAGACCAGAGTTAAATATTATTTTTACAGAGTTTTTAAGTTCATTGTGTATAAAGAAATCACCATATTTGGAAAGACTCATGAAACGGTCCAAGTAAGGTAGCTTGCTTTAATGGTCAACAAGGATTGAAAAGCCATAATTCTAAGATGATAATTGATATTATTTAGCCTGTAGTAGAGATCTTTCATACCTGAGAGTCTGTCACAAAACACAGCTTTGTATTTTAAACTGTATTTCCTCCATGCAATTCACAATTAAGGTACTTTCTACTCGTTCCCTTGTTTCTTTATGGACTTTCAAAATATACCCTTATCCTTATATCCCTATCATACGTTTGTTCAGAAATTTGAAATGCTTAATAATTTCAGAGCTTTTTCTGGAATGTTCTGAAATCTTGATTTAAACATCAGATATATTACACAACATTAGTGGATTTCTGAAGTCATTAAAAAAAATAAAAAGACCTTGTACCTTGACAAATTTTGTACCTTTAAAATTTTGATTCCTTTTGTTGTTGCTTCTTGTAGTTGATGTTTTTCTCAAGGAAAAGGCTTAGCAATTTCATCTTCATTAAAATCTTGAATGACTATTGACTTCATTATACACAACTTCTAGGAATGAAATGCCTTTGAATCTACTTGTATGTTGACAGACACCAAGGGTAATAGGACAGGAGTCACCAGAATTTTATCAGTCTCAGAAAAGAACACAAGGAAATTGATCTTTTTGTAAACAGAATTATTGTAAAAAAAAATTCAAAATGTACATTTTCCATAGCTTTTGTTTCTTAAAATTGAAAACTTTTCCAGTGACAACCATAGCTTTTGGGCCGAATGAAGTAAAATTGCTTTTAGGTCACTGAAACTGCATTAGTGGTGAATTTGTCTCCTTGTATCTTTCGTTAACATATTGTTATTCTATAATAGTTTCTGTTATCCTAAAAATAAATTATTTCAGAAAATATTTAGATAACCTTTATTGCTGAAAAGAAAAGGAAACCTATTGAAATACTGCCTATTTTTTAATATATACATACACACATTTCACAGTGGTTAGTAACATATTAAAACTGCCTCTTCTATTTATTCAAAAAAATACAATGTGTTTATTTCTTTTGGAATACCATTTAAAATAACAAAATAACAGTGGTAAGGTCCATAGCATGCTTGTGATCACACTCAAATAAACCTTGGTCATTTTTATTGTCAGTAGATGTAGCATGGAAGTCCTAAAAATAATTTACTAACTAGCTTGAGTTATACTATTAGTTAACTGCTCACTTTGAGACCTTTCTTTCTTACTCTCCTTTTTTTTCCCCCTGCCATCTTTATCTCAGGCAGGAAAATCTACAATCCAAATATAAGTAATGATTTCAGATACAATTCACTGAAGAAAACTTACCATCCAGACTTGAGGGAAAAACCTGTATTTTTCCAATTAACATTGTTTTTCTTTCTCTTTTTAAATCTACATTTGCACTGGTATTATAAAAATTTCACCAAACCTAGCAAATAGCTGGAAACACAAAGTTTTATTGTTGTCAATAACACAAGTCTATTTTCTCCTTTCTATTTTCTTCTAGACATTGATCTTTACCTGTACTATCTTCTATTGCTTTGTTCAAGCTCTGGTGATTTTGTAAGCTTTTTTGTTATTCCCTTGACACTGGTTTTTCTTTAGCTCTGATTTTTTCTTTCCTAGGCTTGATAGCTTCTTCTCCCACCAAAAAAAACCTCAGACAACTCCTCAGGCCCAAGTATCCTAATTAAAACTGTGTATTGATGTACTATTTAGTTTGGTTTAGTACTACATCGATAAAGTAGGGAGCAGGTTGGAAGGCAAAGTCTCCCAGAGCATTCTGAGGTATTTTGTATTGATTTAAATTACTTTCCACATAGTAACTTTGTACTTCATCTGGTGCAGGCAATATTATACTCTCTCTGGAGCCATTAGGATGATGTTGATTTCAAAGATTATGGTCAAAATTCTGGTCACTCTTGCAGTGGGAGACTGAAGGGATGTGAAGCATGCGGGTAATCCAGTCTCTCTTTTCCCTTTTTTGAGGCAGCCGGAATCTTGTACACAGGGAAAGAGTTCTCTTACTGAAAAAAAACCTACTAATGCCTCACCTTTTAAAGAGTTGTGAAGAGTATGGTATTAAGATTAGTGGTAGATTATCTACACTATTATAGTGATCAGTGGGGTGCATTCCTCTAAGATCTGAGAGAAGTAATGGAAACAACTCTGAACAGGTAGTGGCGTACTGCAGACATTCAAAGTCCTAGCAATGTCAGCAGATGCTGATGGTCAGAGTTTTGCTTCTGGTTGCCTCCTCCACTCTTTCAAGACTTTGCTCCAGAAGAAGGTTATCTGTCCCTACACCACTAACTTTCAGGTTTCTTATTTCAGTTGTGCTGGTCATTCAGTCCCCTTTTCTCAGTCCCTTCCTCCTGAAGAAAGAGAGAACAGAAACCCCTTTAAACAGTTTAACAGCCTGCACAGAAGAGATGTTCTTGCCCTGAGGCTTAGAATTCAATTGAATCAATTCACAAGCCAGGTTTGAAGAAGCTTCCATCTCATCACTTTCTCCAAATGAGATGAGGACAAGCTGTGAGATCTGGATGCTGGTACGGGCAGCTTGGGAATCTAGACCCCAAAAGCAGTGTCAGGTTTCTGTATGGGCCAGTGCCTTTCTGAATCCTCTCTTCTTTTTTCCTTCTCATTTCCATATGGTGCTCCATTGCAGATACAAACAGGAGTATTAGAATAAATTTAGGGAAAGAGAGAGATTTCTGGTGCATAGGAAGAGAAGATAGGAGCCTTACTGATCACAGACATCACAAGAGCTGGGATTAGAGAAGTTAAAGTATGGGAAGGACTATGATCATTTTAATGCAGTGACTATATCCCTCCTTACATTAAGAAAAGGGTTTTACTATAGGAAAATAGACAATAATCCTTCTATAATGTCCACCTTGTTATGTATCCAGAGTCATTCTGCCTGTAAGCAGAACTACCATAATTCTTGCAGAATTCTGAAATCTGCCACCCCATTTACTGACTTTGAATATTTACTTCTGTTTCTTCTACCCATCAACCTATTTATCCATCCATCCACCTTTCCACCTTTCTTGGGAAGCCCTCATTATCTATCAAACCACAAACCGTGACTAAAATCTGTTTAGAGTAGACTTGATATCAGACTCAGATAGTTCCAGCAGTTTGGTTGAAGTCCAGTAAGGAATTCTGTTACAGAAATTATCACTCTTCCATCTGACTTATATGATGCTTTTTGAGATAGAGGATAAACAACAAAGTTGGGATGGTGTAGGTTAAATACAGTCCTTGTCCAGTTTGTGCTTGATATCCCATAAATGGAAGATGCTTATAACAATAGTATTCTGACAGCTCTTTTAGTGTACTGCGATGGAGAGGAGGATGCTGCATTCAGCCTGATTTAGAAAGGCTTAAATAAACCAGTTCTAGAGGTCTGTTTTGAGGGGGTGGTCACGGCAGAGGAATAATTCCTGCTTGATGGGAAAGTCCTTTCCCCACGTCTATCTCCTCAGCAGAAGAAACTCAAGCAATATGTTGTCTCTCCCAGCTCTTCATCTGAGTTTGATTCTTACCTTTAATTTATCCTCTTCCACTCTGTTCTTCATATCTGGGGTGGGAAAACACAGTTCTGTCTATACCACTGAAGAGCTTTAAACCAGTCCTGAGATGTGGTATAAATCATACATAAATAACGAGTTACTCAAAGGAGCTAGGAGCTGGAACCTCATTTTCTGTCTAAGTAATTGTTCCACTGAACACTTCAACATATTCTGGATTAATATAGGCTGCCTATAGAGCCATAAGCAGTAAAATTAATTCAGACATATTCTACAACTAAAGGTTCTATCCCTATGGGTCATTTGTAAGTATCTTACCTAGCAGAGCCTAAGGAGTCAATTATTTACGGATGATTGTATGCGGTCAGTTCATCTGATAGTGATTTACTTGATGGGAAAGGGGGAGGTGAGGTTTTGGTGTACATAAGGTATTACTGAAAACAATCCCTCATCTTTTCACATTCCTCTTTCTCCTTTGGAAACATCAATTCTAAATCTGAATAGTCAGAAAAACACATTCAGCAAGATGATGTTTAACAGTTGCCTCTGAGGTCTAGGAACAGCTCAATGACTCTTTTCCATCACTACAGTCAATGCTTCTCAGATTGGTACTGACCCAAAGCCTGTTAGCAACATCAGTCCTTGTCAAGGCTGGGACTTTCAAGCCAAGTTCACATCACAAAGCTGTCACCTAACTACTGTTGATATTGAAAGTCTCACCAGACAAGCAAACAGCTGAAGGGACCTGGAGAGTGAGCTGCTTTCTTAACTTTATTGGTTCTCTTAAAGTGCAGATTAAGTAAGTTATACTTATTTTTTAGCTATTTGGTAACTAAGATGTTACTGGAACATGATCTTTCCATGAACTTTAGGTTCATTACTAAAATTGTGAAGATGCTTTTATAAATACCATGTGATTCCACATACCAGAGGTTACAGTTCTGAACATCCCTTCTGCCAGTATTTTTTCCACACTGAAAGGGCATTTATGGGAGTGCAGTTTAGAAGAATATATGAAATACAGATTTGACTAGGCGACCGATTGGATTAGGAGCTCAGCTGGATACTCTGCACTGCGTATTTTCAGTTATGGTGAAGCTAAGCAGAGTGTCTAGTTAGGGACTGAGTGATTCCAAAATTTATTCCACTATCTGTAGTTTAAGATTCTCAGTCATGAATGACTTATCGTCCTGTGTGAGGACAATTTCCTCAATAGTGAAGATACCCATGGGAAAACTGTAATATAGTGGCGCTATTTATAATGTTGACACGGTCATTTGTAAGAGTAATCTCTCCTTATATAGTAATAAGAAAGATACTGAGGATTCTACAGAAATAAAAGCACTGAAAATTTAGAAAGAAGAGCAAGGCCTAAAATCAAAGCTCAGTAACTACCTGCATAAAACTGCTCATCTAATTTTTCACAGAATTAAAGGATATATAAACAGTACAGTCTGTGGGTTTGCTGAACATTTATGACCAATTAATTTTAAATAATTCATTATCTATACAGTAGAAAAAAAGTAAAAATCTTTTGGATATGATTCAACCACCTTTGGTGGAATCAAATTTTTTCCTCTCTAAATTGTTTTATTGTTAGACTAGTTAGGAAATGGGCTGTATTTCAAGTTGACCACGGATGGTGCAGTTTAATCACAGTGATCTCATCAAGGAGAAGAACTCAATATCATTAACTAATGGGACCAGTTTCAGACTTCAGTCTCTTCTCACTCTTCCAATGCCTTCTATGGGAAGCTCTTGTTTAAAAAAAGATACCATGATCTATCCACCAAGGTGAGTATATCAAATTATGTTAAATGTTCTGTATGGTCTTGAGAAAACAATGAACATATTAGTCTTTAAAGTCTACTGGAAATTGCAAACAAAAAAATCTCATTCAGGTCTATGCTTGTATGGCCTGTGTTGTATTTATGTATTCATTTTATTTATTCAAAGGACGTCACACAAAAATGACCAAAAGTTAGGATCCAAAATTTCTCTTTGGAGAAAGGTGTTAGGAAAAAAATATGGAAACAAAGTGAGAAAGCAGAGGTCTGGAAAAGCTTCATACATGCTAGCAGAATACCTTGGAAGAGAAACACAAGTTGAATATAGAATTATGGTTATGCTTTGAAGAGCTTATAATTAAAACAGAGCTTCAAATATGGTCCTGAAACTACATCAGACTATTAAAGGACTAGAATGCCACAGGTGCTGGAATTCTGTATTGGTAGGCAGAAATGTGTTTAAAAGCAATAAAATAAAAGTTAATATTACCTTGGTTTAGTAAATTCAACATTAAACCTATGATGTATGCTTTAGTAAAGCCTTTGACACTGTCTCCCACAGCATTTTCCTGGAAAAAAATACTGCTTATGGCTTAGACAGGTACACTCTTCGCTGGGTAAAAAAACTGGCTGGATGGCCAAGCGCAGAGAATTGTGGTAAACGGAGCTAAATCCAGTTGGTGGCCAGTCACAAGTGGTGTTCCCAGGGCTTAGTGTTGGAGCTGGTTCTGTTTAATATCTTTATCAATGAACTGGATGAGGGGATTGAGAGCACCCTCAGAAAGTTTGCAGATGACACCAAATTGGGTGGGACTGTCAATCTGCTCAAGGGTAGGAAGGCTCTGCAGAGGTAGCTAGACAGGCTGGATCAATGGGCTGAGGTCAATTGTATGAGGTTTAACAAGGCCAAGTGCTGGGTCCTGCAACTGGGTCACAACAACTCCAAGCAACGCTACAGGCTTGGGGAAGAGTGGCTGGAGAGCTGCCTGGCAGAGAAAGACCTGGGGATGTTGGTTGACAGCCGCCTGAACATGAGCCAGCAGTGTGCCTGGGTGGCCCATAAAGCCAACATCATCCTGGCTGGTATCAGCAATAGTGTGGCCAGCAGGAGCAGGGAGGTGATCGTGCGTGCCCCTGTACTCAGCAGGGGCACTGATGAGGCCGCACCTCTAATACTGTGTTCAGTTTTGGGCCCCTCACTACAAGGACATCAAGGTGCTGGAGCATGTCCAGAGAAGGACAATGAAGCTGGTGAAGGGTCTGGAGAGCAGGTCTTATGGGGCGTGGCTGAGAGAACTGGGGTTGTTGAGTCTAGAGAAAAGGAGGCTGAGAAGAGACCTTATTGCTCTCTACAGCTACCTGAAAGGAGATTGAAGCAAGGTGGGTGTTGGTTTCTCCTCCCAAGTTACTAGTGATAAGATTATAGGAAACAGCCTCAAGTTGCATCAGGGGAGGTTTATATTGGATATTAGGAAGAATTTATTTACTGAAAGAGTGGTAAGGCATTGGAAAAGGCAGCCCAGAAAGGTGGTAGAGTCACCATCCCTGGAGGTATTTAAAAAATTCATAGATGTGGCATTTCAGGACATGGTTTAGGAGGCATGGTAGTGTTTGGTTGATGGTTGGACTCAATCTTAGAGGTCTTTTCCGACCTTCATGATTCTATGATTCTATGTACATCAAGATTTGTCTAGAGATTTTATGGAAGAAGAGTATGATCCATATTAACAAAATTTAGACTTTTTTTTGTTAAACATTGAATATATTATATCAGAAATTAAAGACACTTCATCTATGTACGTATGTGTATATATATGTATAAGGATATATGTATATACACACATGCGTATACATTATGACTGAAAAGCCTTGCATTGTAGACAACATTGCAAATGAGAGCATAAGCAAAACTTTGTAGCCACCAAAAATCATAAACCAAGATAAACCTTCTGTGGGCACATCTGATCCATGGTGGGTTCTTCAAATGTGGTACTACCTGTTGTCAAGGGACCTGTTCTGTAGTTTCCCCAGTCGTAGTTCTCAATAACCCTTTTTTTCTTCTTTAGAAGACTCAGCCGTATTATTATTTCTGTACTTTTATTCAAGAGAATGGTGTAAGAATGACCAAGCTTTTTTTCTTGACAGGGTTTTTCCCAACAAGAAGTCTTCACATTAAAATCATGAGCCAACAAAATCTCAGTTTAGTTGCACTGAGATTGTAATGGATCCCTGGCAGCTGTTATATTACCAGCAATGTATAGCATGGATGTAATTATGATACAGGTTAGTGGTGTTATCTGTCTAATAACTCCTTCAGAGCCTGTGTAATATAAATGTATATGTATCTGACAACTTTATTTGAAATCAAATTACTAAAAAGTGAAAAATGTTCAATATTAATATGTGGGTAGATGCTCATTGTTTTGTGACCTGTAAAGTTTGTGAAAACAAAACACAAAAGTAGCCCTGTTACTTCTATATATAAATATTTTATATCGGCACTCCATTTGGTCTTGTTAAAATTCCAACTTGAAGTCCTTGAGTTTGACCTAGAGAAGAAGGCATCATTGAGGAAACAACGGAAAAACTATTAAATGATTCCTTCTCTCTGCCCTCATGGCCTAAAATCCATGACTTTATGATTGTTCTCAAGAAAACAAGAAAAAAAGTCTTCACAAGTTTCCATTGTTTATTTCTCCTATTTCCCACAAATATTTGTGCTAACAACTTGCAGATTATGTATTGTTCCAGTGCAACTGGATCTTTGAAAATCAGAGCTTGAAATGGAATTTGTTTTAGTCTTTTATATGTAGCTGTGGGAAAACAGAAAAGTAGTTACAGTTATGCAGCTGAGAGAGATGAGGCGCTTGAAAGCTACTGGAGACAAGATAAACCATTATCTAATTTTTAACTTTATTTTTTTTTAGGAATAGGTGTTTCTTATATTTTAGAATAGTAAGATAGTGGGCTACAGTAATTGAAAATGGCCCAAATTAAAACTATAGTCTTTGAAGCAACACTTCAATCCTTTTCTCCCAGACTTTTATAGGACAAAAAAACTCAGTTATTTGAGACATTTCACTTCTGTACTCTCATACTTTTCTTTGCTCTCACTTTAAAGTATGACAACAGTGCCAGAAACCCAGCTAAAGTTAACTAAACCTTGATTTCATTCACCTGCTCTCCTCAGTGCTGTCTACAAAATGGTTTTATATGAATGAATCTAACCAGAAAAGGAAGGTATTGATCAAAAAGAAATTGGCATAAATGCACTCATTACTTAGCTTACTTGGATGGAAATCATTATGTTCATCAAAGGGATAACCAAAATACAAAAGCACATCTTTAAACTATTTTCTCAATGGTTCTTAGAATTATACTTTCCATTCATTAGCCTTTAATCCAGCAATATTTTAGCTGGCAAGCTGTGGGCTGGGCTATATTCTATCTCTGCTTGCACCTGACAAAATGCTCTTGACCACAATGAAGTTACATTTGCCTTGGATTAAATTTAAGATGAAGGTCTCACTTTGCTTAACACTGAGTGTATCCAATTGTATAGAGACCCTAGTCTTTGTCTTTTTTGGTAGCTCTTCCAGGAGCAGAAGATAGATGTTAATCAAACCTTTTCAATTTTACATAGTAAGGGGATTTATCTGAAGCACCACATTTGTCAGAGTTTCTAAATTCCTCAACATAAAGAAAGGCTCATTACTCTCATATCCAACTTACACAATAGGCAACATGATGGTTGGCCTAAGGCAGCCATAACCACCATGAAGCCTGAAAAATCATGCCAGACTTGAATCACTTCATCACTTAATGCTGATGATGAGGCCTGTAATATCATGCCGTTTTCTGAAGCTATAACTAAAAAATACTTTTATACTGTCTGTTGGATATTAAATGTTAGAAAATTCTAGAAAACTAGACAAACTCATAGACTTCATGTTTCTTTTTGCATCCAAACTTATTACCAGACATTTACTGAAAACAGATTATTTTTAGATCCTTCATAAGAAAAATTCGTCATGTCATGTTCAGCTTTCCCATTTCATTTTTTCAACCAAAAAAACCCCAAACTTTATCAGTTGGCAGTCACAGTAGACTGAGAAAGCACTCATATCTAGTTTGGGTTTGCTTTTTGTTACAAAAGGGAGAAAAAGGCAAGGAGATATACCACAGAAAACCCTATGATCATTGCCTTTTGGAGCAGTTGTGAGCCTCTCTCAACATCACGCAGTGAGACCATATAAGCTGGTTCCCCAAGACTTTTCTTCTTATATTCTTAGCCAGCATGATCATGTGAATATACCTTGGTGCTATAGTCATTTGACATGAATGGATATGTATCAGGAATAGTGTGACCAGCAGGACTAGGGAAGTGATCATCCCCCTGTACTCAGCACTGGTGAGGCCACACCCCCAATACTGTGTTCAGTTTTGGGCCCCTCAGTACAAGAAGGACATTGAGGTGCTGGAATGTGTCCAAAGAAGGGCAACGAAGCTGGTGAAGGGTCTGGAGAGCAGGTCTTATGAGGAGCAGCTGAGGGAACTGGGGTTGTTTAGCCTGGAGAAGAGGAGGCTGAGGGGAGACCTTATTTGTCTCTACAACTCCCTGAAAGGTGGTTGTAGTGAGGTGGGTGTTGGTCTCTTCTCCCTGGTGACTAGTGATAGGATGAGAGGAAACAGTCTCAAGTTACATCAGGGGAGGTTTAGATTGGGTATTAGGAAAAATTTCTTCACCAAACGGTTTATCAAACATTGTAAGAGGCTGCCCAGGGAAGTGGTTCAGTCACCATCCGTGGTGGTATTTAAAGGATGTGTAGATGTGGCAATTAGGGACATGGTTTAGTGGTGGACTTGGCAGTGTTGGGTTTGCAGTTGGACTCGATGATCTTAGAGGTCTTTCCCAACCTAAATGATTCTATGATTTTATGATTCTATGATTCAAGAAACAGACGACCTATGACAATTTTAATGACTGTTTATATGATGACCCCAAAGAGAAAATGTGAAGTGTTAGCACTGAAACTGAGGGGAGGACACTGTCTAAGGAAGCATACATTTTTTTGATTGAATCACAAAGTCTTCCCCTTAAAAGATCAATTACTTCTGCAAATCTATGAGAGCTTATTTCCTTAAATACAGGGGGAACAGAATACTTCCATCCAACCACAAGAGCTGCTGAGGGAAACAGTGCTAAGAGTCTTTCTTTTCTGCCCTTTTGTACTGGACTGTCCCACTGAAACTGAAAAAAGGAAACCAAGATTTTTTTTTTGTTTGGTTGAGTTTTTTTAACAGCTTCAATACATCAAATGACATACTGACTCCGGTGAATCCATTGCACAGCTCTTACTGCCTTCATTAGGATTAGACCTAATATATTTTGTGAAGTGGCACTTAAGATATGCACGTGCTGAACTGAACGACAGGAAAAAGTCTAAGATGCATTATCTGGGAAGCATTAGAAGTGATTCATGAGAGATGAGGAGGAAGAGAAAAAGCTAACAGACTGACTATCCTGTCTACTCATAAAGGCCAGTCTGTGCTTTAGAGATGTGTGTATCTACTGGGAGGTGAAGGAAACATTGCTTAAACATAATCTATTCGATTTAGCCAATGTCGTCCTAAATGGCAAATGAAATAAAAAGAACCCCAAACCTGTGACACTGCTGAACACTTTACTAAAGCAACCAAAAATATTTTAAGTTTGCAATATAATTAAGAACAAAAAGAAAGAAGCCCAAATTCAGGATCAGGAAGCAGACTCCTACTTATAATACAAACTTTGACATGTTTTCCACTTCACCTCACTTGTCACAAAGTTCCTGCATGAACACCAGGGATAAGAGAGAAAACATGCCTTTAGTTGTGTTTATGTGCCATGAAAGTACATTGAGGCTTCATATTTGTAAAATATAATTATTTTGGAAATTCAAAATGCTGTATTCTCATAACTACTTTTGTGGCAATGTGTGCCTTTATAAATGCTGAAAAATGTTTATATATTGGCCATAGGAAATTTATAATGTGTGCTATAACAACTGGTCTGTTGCAATTGCATTTGGTAGAAATAGGATGTGCTTCAGCAATTCTAAAAATTACACAGGTAATACAGTCTGATTATACACAAAGGGATTATTTTCTTTTCCTTAATGGGTTTTTCTATATAAGCTTCATTTAGGAACCTAATGCTATTACTTAAAAATAAATAATTGTGTCTGATTCTCATAAGACTTATGATGTTCACAAAGTAAGCTTTTCTTGTATTTTCTTGTATTTGTTTGGGACATACAAATAAACAGGCTCTGTCTGAGAATTTTATGATCCTGATGCTTTGTCCATATTTCCTGTGGCAGACGACAAGTTATGCTACAGTGACAAAGCAGGGTGTCAGCATGACCTTGCTGTTTTATATAAGCTATCAGTGAGAGCTACCATGAGACAGTGTTGGATATTACTTGGAAATTGTTGTAGTGAATTACTTAAATCATTAGGCTGTATGTGCAGCATGGTACTAAACAACAGAAGTTAATATTTCTTTATGTAAGCATTTGGCATTTAGATTTTGCAACAAATTAATCATTAAATTGCAGATAACTGGAAAATAATCTGCCTTCTTCCATTTGTATTCTTAGGACTAGAACTTCTCCAGTAGCCCCTGGTGGGCATTACCGAGCAAAACTGATGCTGACCTTGCCAGGATCACAGGAGGTAAGTGTTAAGATGGAAAGGCTGCATCCTGATGTATTGAAGGAACATGTGACTGGTAAAAGGATATACTGAAGAAAAGACAGAAGAGAAGGCAAAAAGAAGAGATCTCTGATGGCAATAGGTAGACATTTTTGGCTGCAAACTGAGACAGTGTCATAGTATGTGTTGTTGCCCAAATGTTGTTGATAGTAAATCTATGTCATAAGGTTAGTCTGTCCCCTGTGGATATGCAAATAGACTTATAGTCAAAGAATATGTGCCTTTTTTATACCACTTAGAGCAGAGTGTTCAGAGAGTTTCTGTAACCTTTAGAATAGCAGTTTTGGAGTAACTGAAGCATTTTTATATCAAGAAGTATATGTGACAATCCTGGAAAAAAGAGTAACTCAGGTATCTTGAACTATTAAACAGGCAGCTGCACATATTTCAGAGATTTCCATAGTACTCTGAATGCTTCATATCCTCAGGACTGATGAAAAAAGGCAAGTGACAGTATCAGGCATGCTAGACCTTACACTAAATCTCAGAGAGTGATTCCATTGTCTCTGTCTTATTACAAAATTCCCTTGTGCAGAAACATAACCTTTTGTTCACATTCAACCTGCCAGTCTGAACAGCTCGGTATCTTGTTCTTTGGGCAGATCAGTCACACAAGCTTCAGCAGTGGGAGAGAAAGACACCTAAATTCCTGAAAGAATTGTAGGTCTTTGATGCTTCATATTAAAACCTTAATGGCATTGAAATTAGTCTAATATACAACTGAAAGAATCAGTTTAGTTCAGAAGTAGAGGGGGATGTATCTGATGTTATACGGTACCTTGTTGAGAAAGTATTTTAAAGATAAAACAAAAATGACTCCACAGCCCAGGATGGTCCAGACCCACCATCTGCTAGTTAGCAGGAGACTCCCTTCACCATCCCACTCTGAGAGAGACTCAGCTATAAACTACTTTAAAAAATAATCATTCTATGATAAAATCCATATTGTGATTAAAAAAAATATTCCTGAGGCATGAGAGACAGAATGAGCAAGAATTTTCATTGGGTGATAGAAAACTATGTGTCAGCAAGTAGCAGATCCCAACAGGAGTGGATTTGTAGAAGAGAATTGTGCTGAGGACCCAATGTCCACACTACAGATGTTTGGGGAATTTTACTTCATTGTTCTAGCTTGGCCTAGAAAGAAAATTAGCTGTTGAGGGTGTGTCAGGTGGGCTCATATTCTAGTTTAGGAATTGTCCATTTCATGCCCTCTGAGACTATTCTGCAAAGGAAACCAAAAGTTAGAAACAATGAGGAGATTAATTTGAATGGTACATCCTTTTTAAACTGAAAATAAGATGAAACTGATTCACAGAATCACAGAATCACAGAAAGGTTGTGGTTGGAAGAGACCTTTGGAGGTCATCTGGTCCAACATTCCAGCTCAAACAGGGCCACCTAGAGCAGGCTGCCCAAGACCATGTTGAGACGCCTTTTGAATATCTCCAACCATGGAGACTCCACAACCTCTCCAGGCAACATGTATAAAAAAGTGTGTTACGATATTCACACAGAATGTCCTGTGTTTCAGTTTGTGCCCATTGCTTCCTGTCCTGTCACTAAGCTCCACTGAAAAGAGCCTGGCCTCATCTTCTTTGCACCCTCTCTTCAGATATTTATGTACACTGATAAGATATCCTCCTTGAACCTAATCCAGGCTAAATGGTTCCAGGTTTCTCAGCCTATCCTCATATGAAGGATGATCCCTTCCCTTAATCATCTTCATGACCTTTCACGGCCAGACTCTTTTCAGTATGCCCATGTCTCTCATGTACTGGGGAGCCCAGAACTGGACATGGTACTCCAGGTTTAACCTCACCAGTGCTGAACAGAGGGCAAGGATCACCTCCCTTGACCTGCTGGCAACACTCCTCCTAATGCACCCCAGGATACCATTAGCCACCTTTGCAGCCTGCAGAGATGCAGTTAGAAAAGTAAAAGCCCAATTTGAATTGAAACTGGCTGTAGATGTCAAAGATAACAAGAAAGGGTTCTTCAGGTATGTCAACCATAAGCAGAAAAAGAAGGAAAACATAGGCCCACTGTTAAACGGAAAAGGAGAATCAAGCACCAATGCTGCAGAAAAGGCAGAGGTCCTCAACACCTTCTTCACCTCAGTCTTTACCAACACTGTAGGGTCCCAGGCTTTGGGAACAAAATTGCCAATTGAACCAAACACCAACCCACCATCGGTGAAGGAAGAGTTAGTGTATGAACTACTACAGGAGCTTGACCCCCACAAATCAATAGGCCCTGATGCCATCCACCCGAGGGTGTTGAGAGAGCTGGCTGACATCATCGTAAGGCCGCTCTCCACAATCTTTGAGAAGTCATGGAGAATAGGGGACTGGAGGAAAGTAAATGTTACCCCTATCTACAAGAAGGGCTCAAGGGAGGATCCCGGTAACTCTAGGCCCATCAGCCTTACTTCAATCCCTGGGAAAGTTATGGAACGAATCCTCCTGGGGGCCATCCCAAGTCAACTGAAGCACGTGATTGGGAGAAGCCAACATGGCTTCACTAAAGGCAGATCGTGCTTGACAAACCTGGTGGCCTTCTATGACAAAGTGACTTGCCTGGTTGACAGGGGCAGGCAGTGGACATTGTTTACTTGGACTTCTCCAAGGCTTTTGGTATGGTTTCCCACGGCCTTCTTCTGGAGAAATTAATGCATTATGGCCTAGACAAGTGGTCTGTGCAGTGGGTGGGGAACTGGCTGACAGGCTGCACCCAAAGGGTGGTGGTAAATAGCTCTTTCTCAAACCGGCAACCTGTCACTAGTGGAGTCCCCCAGGGATCGATATTGGGCCCAATATTATTCAAAATCTTTATAAGTGATCTAGATAACAGCATCAAGTGTAGCCTGATGAAGTTTGTCAATGACACCAAGTTGAGTGGGGAAGTGGACACTCCAGAAGGGAGAGCTGCTCTGCAGGGAGATCTGGATAGGCTGGAAGAGTGGGCCAGCAAGAACCTTATGAAGTCCAGTGAGGACAAGTGTAAGATCATGCACCTGGGAAAACATAATCCAGGAGTGCAGCACAGACTGGGATCCACCTGGCTGGAGAGCAGCACTGTGGAAAGGGACCTGGGGGTCCTGGTGGACAGGAAGCTCAATATGAGTGAACAGTGTGCTGCTGCGGCCAAGAAGGCCAACAGGATGCTGGGTTGCATCAAAAAGGGCATCACCGGCAGAGAGAAAGAAGTCATTATCCCGATCTACTCAGTGCTTGTCAGGCCACACCTGGAGTCCTGTGTACAGGTCTGGTCCCTGCTATACAAAAAAGAATTGGACAGGCTGGGAAGGGTCCAGAGAAGGGCCACCAAGATGATCAAAGGACTGGGAAGCTGCCGTATGAGGATAGGCTGGGAGAACTGGGTTTGTTCAGCCTTGAGAAAAGGAGGCTCAGAGGGGATCTCATCACCATGTACCAGGACTTAAGGAGTATTTACAAAGAAGATGGAGACCCCCTTTTTACAAGGAGTCCCATGGAGAGGACAAGGGGGAATGGACAGAAGTTGCTTTTGGGGAAATTCCGATTGGACACAAGAGGAAAATTCTTCACAGTGAGGACAGTCAACCATTGGAATAATCTCCCCAGGGAAGTGGTTGACTCGGCCACGCTGGACACCTTCAAGGGTCGTCTGGTCAGGGTGCTGGGCCATCTTGTTTAGATTCTGCTCTTCCTGGAAAGGTTGGACTAGATGATCCCTGAGGTTCCTTCCAACCTGTGATTCTGTGATTCTGTGAATGGGGATATACTCCCCAGGAGTAGTATGTTGCATTTCCCCTTGTTAAACTTCATGACGTTCCTGTCAGCCCATTTGTTCAGCCTGTTGACTTCCTTCTGGATTTTAACATGACCCTCTGCTGTATCAGTTTTGCATTATCAGTGAACTTGCCGAGGATATACCCTGTCCCTTTATATATGTCAGTAATGACGATAATAAAGAGCATCAGACCCAGTATTGATCCCTGGGGTACACTGGTGACAGGTCTCCAACTAGATTTTGTGCCGCTGATCACCACATTCTGGGCCCAGCCATTCCACCAGTTTTCTATCCATCTCATTATCTGCTCATCCAGCCCATACCTCAAGAGTCCTCTATGAGGAGCTTATGGGAGACAATGTCAAAAGCCTTACCAAAGTATATGTAGACAAAATTGACTGCTGTCCCTTCATCTGTCAAGTCAGTCATTTCATCATAGAAGTTTATCAGGTTGTTCTCCATACCAAGGTGACAGAAAGGAGAACCAATAAAAAGTAGGGGAGAAAAAGTATATACTATAATGTGCAATGCTATTACAAGGAATACATTCAAACTAGACATTGGAAGAGGTTTTTTTATTAACAGAAACTCTAGTGAAGGTGCCCATTACATATAGTAGTATCAGGAGGCTTAAAATGTGCCTGGAGAGGGCCTGTTTCAAAATCCGGCAGATAAAAATTAATGCTGAAATTTCAATACATTCAATACATTCAGCTTTTGAAGAGTCAGCACTGTAGTGTCATAGGTGATAAGTTCCAGCAAGGCTGTAGAAAGAAAAAAAATCTATTTTTTTGGTGCTATAGTTTGAAACTGTGATTGCAGGCAGAGAGTAGAATTCCGATTTCTGTCTCAAAGAATAGTCCCCTGGTACTACTTTTCTGTTCTTATAATCTCCAGATTAAATGTTCTTAGGCATCAAAACATGGCTACAGTTCACGGTGGCTGGTGCCAACTACCCGAATATTCAGCTAGCGTGATGGAAAATATGCAGCCTCCTCCATACACTTCCCTGTTGCTTCTCTGTCCTTTATCCTCCACAACCTTCTGTTCCCTCTATTTCAATAGCTCCTCTCACTATAATTCTCCTTCCAGCTCTTATTTGGGTTAACGTCTTTGGCTTTATTTTCAAATAAACCTCCAGCATAAGAAGTAGAGGTGCAATGAAGGAGAAATCTGATGCAGAACATGTGACTCAAGGCCACTGAAGGATGTGACATTATTTTCTTTTTGTTTCAGTTGTTTCACCTTTCAAGGTGGTGTGGTTTATCTAAGGACCCTATGCCTACAAATGAAACAGTTAAACTGTTCTTTACCTTATATCTTATTGTTAAAAATTATTTTAGAAAATTGTTCTTCACTGACTGTAGGGTGCCACCTGTTGAATTACAATCTAATAAAAATTAGCTTCACCTGTGTGTAGTTTATAAGAATGTAAATCAGTACAGTGGCAGGGAAAAGTGCCTTGGCTCTGCTTTTTTAAGTTATGAACAATGATGTTCAAAAGTTAGCCCAGAATTGTCTACATAGCTCATCATTATTGTGCTGAAAAACTGAGTGTAATAGCAGCCCCTTCATGTCAGTAAATAGAATCATGATTTCACAGACAAGATAATAATAAATTATAACTGTTCAGTTTATATTCTTTGAATTTAAAGGTATATATAGAGACTGAGTAGAAAAAATACAGTAAAGGCAAACCATTTTATACTGCTAGTGGAGAACCGTGGAGGTTGAGTGATGTGGCATTGCCTGCCTCTGTTCATACATGGTTGTCACCAGTGTTTACAGAACTGCATGAAACGAACTATGGAGAGAAAAAAAAATTTAAAATTATTGAAAATATAATTGGAGTCAACATTCTACTTCAAAAGGAATTATTTTTTTTGTACTAAAAGTGGACATGTGACAAGTAATAAGCAACGTATATGCATTTGGCTGGGTATCAACCTTGACATGCAAAGAATATCATTCACCAACTTTCTTAAAGAAATAAATCTTACGCCTGCTGGTGTCTTAGTACTTTTTGTGTCCAGCTGCCTTCTGTGATATGAGGATTATGTCAGGGTGTAGTAGAGGGTAAATTTGTCAAGGATTGCATGATCCAAAAGCCACTGAAAGCAATGAGATGGTTCCTTTTCACTTCAGCTAGCCTTGGATCAGGCATAGGATGGTTATTGCTTCATTCTGAGGATAGCAGCAGGGCTTCAGAACTGCATAAGTTGCATGTGTTGTCAGGACATTTTCTGCTGAACTGAGAAACCAGCTAAAAGGAGATATCTCTTTGATGCCAACTGCAGAAGTTAGATGGCTCTGTTTTTTTGCAGACAATACTTGCTCAAGTTCTTACTATGCTGCACTGAGTAACAGTGCAAGCTGGCAGGATTAGCATTCACAAATATTCTGAACTGTAATGTTGAGCATGAAGAACATAAGTACTTCTATCTAAAAGCAGCATATTTCTATTTGCAAAAGGGAAGCTTCTTTTTGTAATTGAGAATTCACTGCTGTGTGAATCTGCCTTTTAAATGGTGATCATAAATGCAAAATTACTGACAATACTTCCTCACAAATGTATACTTAGGCTGTGTAATTATAATTTATATTTTACTTCTGTAGTTTCAGTTCTTGGAGAAGGCTTTTTTCAGCAACAACAAAAAACAATCATCATGTTGTTCAGTGGTTACAAGTAATTTTACAATATTTTTTAAGATGAGCCCTCAGTGCTTTATTGTCTCTGTTTAATTATGCCATAGTCAACAGTACTGCACATGGTCTTTACTGCATAATTGTCTGATCATTCCCATAAAACACTGGGGAAGTTTGGGCTGCAACCACAGGCCAACATTTCCAAACCTGGATGTTGGCAGTTAAGTCTTTAAATCCATATTAAGTCTCATAGATAAATATGACCTAACTTTCATTCCTGTACCTCTGTTCAGTTGATTCATGGCCACTGACTGTCTTTGAAAAGCAGGCCAAATTTATGTAGAAGTGTCAATATGGATTTAAAAACCTAATTTCAGATTCTTAGCTGTGGCCTAAAAGATTGGACTTTGGTTCCCAATTTTAACATGAACATCATTATAACTCTCTTGGAGGCAGGTGTACTTCTGCTAAAATCAATGAGATCTGTGCCAGTATCCAGTTGGGGCAGGGTTTGGTATGTTACAAGGAAAATATTTAATTTTAAAGAATAAGGAATTGGAAACTATGGTACAATTTATGGTGTTCCAAGGATGCAGACCGATAATTTTTGCTTTTTTTGTGTGTTCATAATAAGAGAATAGATATTCTATTAAACTTTTGTGTGATCCATTCTTTGGCAGGATGTCAGTGTTTATGAACAAGTCTTCATTTGTAATCCTATGTATTAATATACACTCTTTTACAATTCAGTCTGACAGCTACTCCAAATTCATAGATTGCCCTGCTAGAGGCTTCCAAGGTCATAGTCCTTCAAAGCACTGTTTGTCAAATTGCTCTGACACACCTCCTGCTGACAAGCCTACTCGCAGGGTGTCAATATTCCATTATAGAGCCACATGACCTTGAAAATTGATTGCAGGCTGCAGTAGAAATGTCAAAAAGCTCAGGTAGATGAAGGTAACTGGTGATAATGATGGCAGGGAATCTGGTATGAGCAGCAGAAAGTTTCTTCAGAAGAAGCAGACATTGCACGGGCATTTCTAAAGTCACTCACAGGATGTTTAAAGAGCATTTAAGTTTGTGGCACAATATGGGAAACAGATTTTTGTAATATGACTACGAAAACTCTTGTTGAAACTGTAAGATTTATAAACGCCTGTTACTTACTGGTATGTCTACAGAATTGTACCTAGAGAGAAAATGCTTCCAATGAGAGAAAAGAGTGTGCTAAAAATTAAACCTTTGGCTTAGCAGTAACTAACATTGTCAGGAAAATAGTCCAGTATATCAGACTTGATTTTATGTTCATATCTATCAGTATAGATCCAAGCTTAGGTATATTTAAGTTAAAGCATCATGTAGATGCAAGACAGATCAGAATCAGATCCTGTTTTTTAACATTCAGTTACAAAGGAATTCTGAAAGTATAACTGGAATTGAATAAGCTGTTGCATATAAAAGCAAAGACACATTTTGGACTTAAAATTTTGGTAAGCACTAATTTAATATGGGAATTCAAATGAACTTGGAAAAGCTATGTCCGCAGTTTATGCATCTTACAATGCACATTGGCAAACTAAATGTGGTCACACAGGTCCTTCTTCCTCTAAGACCCTCAAAAGAGATGGTTTATAGAGTTTGAAAGACATGCTTGTTTCAATGAGACAGAAAAGGAATCAAGTCAGATTTAGACCCTATACTAACAATAACTTAAGAATTGTCTTTGAACATTCTTTATTAGGGTATATACCACATCACTGGGCATAAGTTGTGTGTGTTTGATTACATCAATGCAAATATCACAAGAGTTTTAAATCTTATCAGCAAATTTATAATTTTTTGTTAAAACAAATAAAATTACCTAAAAGTTTCTTTCTGTTTTTTCTTGTTGTTATGTTTTTAAATAAGCTTGAAGGTAAGTACATTTCCTCAAACATAAATTCTCTGACAATCCACTTCTCATTTTATTCATTTATGTTCATAGAATAAGATTTTCTCTCTCGATCTTGCAATCGCTCTTTTCTTCCCCCCGCCCCCCACCAAGCTTGACACCTACAGTTTCTTAGACTTGAATGCACACCTGCTAAACTCCAAGAGTAAGGAAAGTAACTTTGTATGAGAAAATGTCAGGGAAGTCAGAATCTGAAATTTATTAACCGAGATATGGCAAATGTAAATGTCAGCTTGCATAACTCTGGGTACCTGGGGTTGCAATAGATTTTTCAACTGTCTGGGCAATGAAAAGTGAACTTTTATTTCAATGACAGTGAAATAGCACTATACCTGATATAAGAAAGTGCTTTCTAGCTAGAGGGCATTTTTTTAAGCAAATTAGTTTATACTTACTTACACCCCAAAGTTTTCATACTAAAAGTTAAGTTCTTGTATGTAAAATGCAAATTCATATTTTTCATGCTTTATCATCCATACTTTACTTATTTGCAGAAATAAAGATGAAGAGATGTGTCAGTATGTGTTTATATCAAATATATTCTCAAATCTTACCTGCAAACTATTAAATACTGCTGAATCAGAACTTCAGAACAATACAGAATCAGGAGGCCTTAATGAACATCAGTACAGAGGAAAAAAACAATCAAAGAGTAATTAGCACAGAGAGAAAAACAGATAATAAAAGTTTAATATAAAATGAACTCTAGATTTTGTAGGTTAAAACTTTCCTTCTGCTTTAGCACACACACACAAAAAAAAAAAAACCCACAAAAAACCAAAACATAACCCAACCAAAAAATACCCATCCCAAAACCAGACTTAAAGTACAGTGTAATACGTATCAGTACAGTATTTGTGTGTTTATGTTCATGGTTTCGAGTGTTATCTCCCTTTATGGAGAAAGGAGACTAATTCAGAGCAAAACATTCCTTATGTGTGGTCACTTCAGTGAGTGTCAGCACAAGTTTTGGTTATGGACACACTAGTGTTTCCCCCATGGAATGTAAAATCAGGCTGTGGAAGAGGAGCATAACTCAGCTGACTGCTCAGAGGTGATTTTCAGCTCGATGGAACTAGTGAAGTAAAGTGTAAAAAAAAAAAAAAAGTACTGAAAAACACTAGCAACAATAAATGTGGTAACTATTTTTTCCCGTCTCACATCATGTTACATTCAGTAAGCAATAGAACTGGGAACCATTCACATTCTCTGTCTACCTCCTTCTTTCTCTCTTACGTGCACACACAGGCACATTGTTTGCTATTTTGTAAATGTATGGTAGAGTTTTTCATAGAAAAGCTTTTTATTTCACAGCTATATTTTCTTGTTGAAATTAGAATGACCACAGAAAAATGTGCAAAATATGATACATATGATATAAGTGAAAAATATATCAGGTTATGTGCCTCTTTCCTAATTATCCCAGAATCACAGAATGGTGGGGGTTGGAAGGGACCTCTGCAGATCATCTTGTCCAAACCCCCCTGCTTGAGCAGGGACACCCAGAGCAGGGGGCACAGGAAAGCGTCCAGGTGGGTTTTGAATGTCCCCAGGGAAGGAGACTCCACAACCTCCCTGGGCAGCCTGTTCCACTGCTCTGGCACCCTCGCAGGAAAGGAGTTTTTCTTCATATTTAGCTGGAACTTCCTGTGTTCCAGCTTGTGCCTGTTGCCCCTTGTCCTGTCACCGGGCACTATTGAAAAGAGCCTAGTCCCAACATCCTGACACCCACCCTTTAGATATTTGTGGGTATTGATGAGATCCCCCCTCAGTCTTCTCTTCTCCAGGCTAAATAAACCAAGGTCTCTCAGCCTTTCCTCATGAGAGAGATGTTCTAGTCCCCTGATCATCTTGGTAGCTCTCTGCTGAAATCTCTCCAGTAGTTTCATGTCTTTCTTGAACTGCAGAGCCCAGAACTGGACATGGTACTCCAAATGTGGTCTCATGAGGGCAGACTAGAGGGGGAGGATAACCTCTCTCATTCTGCTGGCCACACTCCTTTTAATGCACCCCAGGACACCGTTGGCGTTCTTGGCCACAAGGGCACATTGCTGGCTCATGGTCAACTTGCTGTCCACCAGCACTCCAAGGTCCTTCTCAGCAAAGCTGCTTTCCTGCAGGTCAACTGCAAACCTGTACAGGTGCATGGGGTTGTTCCTCCCCAGGTGCAGGACCTTGCACTTGCTCTTGTTGAATTCCATGAGGTTCCCCTCAGCCCAGCTCTCCAGCCTGTCCAGGTCTCGTTGGATGGCAGCACAGCCTGCTGGTGTATCAGCCACTCCTCCCAGCTTGGTATCATCAGTGAACTTCCTGAGGTTACACTCCATCCCTTTGTCCAGGTCATTGATGAATATGTTGAACAGGACTGGTCCCAGCAGAGACTGCTGGGGAGCACCACTATTTATGGGCCTTCAACCAGATTCTGCACCATTGATTATTGCCCTTTGTTTATTTCCCTTTGATAACTGTTGTGAATTTCATCATCCCCATAGAGGCAGTGATCATCTTAATATAGTTATTCACCTTTTAGTGTTTGGCCTTTTATTCACTTTTTACTGCTGCTGCTGTAATTCCATTAAAAAAAAAAAAAAAAAAAAAAAAAGAAACTAGGAGTGCAGTCCTCACTGAGAGATAAAATAGATTTTGCGAACAGCTTTTCTCTGAGCAAATCCATACACTGTAGTCGTAGCAATACAAAGGAAACCATTACACATCCTAGAGAGCTACCCACCTGTGTATACTGCAAAGTATGCACAGATGCACATAGAAAACAGCTTCTAAAGGAACCTTTAAGTAGATGTGGTGGTATTGTTTAAAAGTTCTGTTCCCCTAGCAAGAGAATAAACATAGTTTTCAACTGCAATTTACTGCTCAGCAGAGGAACTTTCCCTTTGGGTAATAAATAGATCTTTATTCTTAGCACTAAACCACAGACAACAGCTCTAGTTCCTGAAAGCACACGCGTATTTTAAGGTAATTGAAGTCACATGTGCTTCCAAATAATCAAAACTGCATTCAGAAATCATTTATTTGTTACAAGACAAATTCTGTATGAGGTAATTTAAAATTAATTTGAAAGAAGATTTATATCTATGACCTACATTTAGATGTCTCTTTAAAATAAGATGGGTGATGGCAAATACAAACACGCATTTTATGGGAAATAATACCTATAATAAAAATTTCACTTTCAAGAGGCATTCACTAAACAATTCTCACAAATGGATGACTATTCCCATTTCATATCTTCATAAACTAAGGCAATAATGGTAAGAAATATGAATCTACAAAGAAAATAATTCTCAGAGTGCTCACAGTAAAGATAAAAGTCTGTAGTGATAAAGCACCATAGAAATGAACATTTGATAATCACAGTTTAATGATTACTCTTCACTTCCTTCTAAAGTTTCTGGTTAATAGCAATGAAAATACTATGTATGTATTCTCATTTCAAATGGCCAAGCTTAACACTGCATTGTATGTCGGTAGACTTTATAATTAATTTTATTTTATTTTTTTAAATAAGGACACAGCTTTTACTTGAGTGTGAAAACTGTGCCATATTTGTGCTTCTCCTTTGACACCTCTATTACATTTTGCAAGACCTAAAAGGAAAAGAAAAACTGGGGGGAGGGAACAGTCAGCCTGCAGCCAGTAAATATCTTGTGATTCTTTCTGTTTTACTTCCCAAACTGTCATCATAGTTGAGACTAAATGACAGCAATTTTCTGCATTAAGCTAGGTACATGGTTAAGAATTAGACTCAGAATGAAGCTGGACTGGAAGCAATATGATAACTGAGATGTTTAAGATGAACTC
The DNA here is from genome assembly GCF_963921805.1 of Phalacrocorax carbo. Taxonomy (NCBI): domain Eukaryota; kingdom Metazoa; phylum Chordata; class Aves; order Suliformes; family Phalacrocoracidae; genus Phalacrocorax; species Phalacrocorax carbo. Next base: position 17,405,802 of record NC_087514.1, on the reverse strand, counting down.
TGAAACACAAATCTACTGATATTTGAGTATGTTCAAGCTAACTGACTATGTATAAGAAGTACGGAAAACTCTTTATTCCCTCCATTGTAACATTTTCACTGTACAATAAAGAATCCAAATATTTTTTGAGAATTCATAGTCTCTTCTCTAGACTGGAGGACATGTGATTCTTCTACTTAGTGGCTTCTGCACTTATGAAGAAGGGAAAGATTCTGGGCTCCAGCCCTTGTTTAGGAATTGCTTCTGTAGTGTACATCCATTGAATAAGATATACAAACAGGTCTGGATCAGGAAACACAATCTCCAGACTTAAACATCCCAGGATTTACTCTTTTGACAATGTAAAGGGCTTGATCCATTTTACATAATTTCGTTTCTTTGCTGCACACTTTTATCAGGAGTTGAGTGCTCCTCACACTTAAAAATACCTGCTGAGTAGATCAGTCTGGCAGAAAATAGAATTAATCTCCAAGCCTTTTCATAGAGCTCATTAAACTGAGAAGGATGCTGGTCCTCAATTCTGATTTAGAAACTTGCTTTAGACATGAGGTAATTATTTAAAAGGAGGATGGAGGCACCAGCATCACATTGCTAAAAAAGGCTGTCATTCCATCTGCAGCCTGTCAAGGTACTGATATGCTGAGGAGCAGCTCAGCCCCCACACTGGAGTTAAATAAAAGTACACCTCATTCCTTCACCTTGAGTAGGCTAAGGTGCGGGTTGCCAAGCTTTTAAGATAGCAAGTTTAAATATAGGCAACTCAATTCCACCTACATTTTATTTTGGGTATTGAAGTCCTCTGTAGGATTGAGCTCTAAGTTTCTGGTGGAACTAAGATTGCATTCGCTACAATCCTTTTAATCTTAATTAGGGTTCTTGCCTGAAGCAAGAGAGTATCTGCTTATATTCAAATTAAAGCTCTAAGAAAGCTCATGAGTAACTAATTTCCAAAAACAAAAACAAAAAAAAGAACAAACTGAAACTTTTAGTCAGAAGGAAAAACTGGAGGCTGATTTAAGATGTTAAAGAGAGTGAGGGCAACAAGCCAAAAACAAGCCTGTCAGATCATATTTGTGACTCGCCTTATCTTTCCTGTGAAATTGTTGTCTTCAAATGCACTTTATTTTTGAGCATCCTGACAATAAAATTACATGAGAAAGTACTTTCTTCCCAAGACCTATTTGCTGAAATATCATTGTCAACACAGCCATCTCACATTCATCAGATCGTTGTCTACTTATTGACATTCAGTAAGAAGTTAATGAAAAAGAAGTTTGCAGAAAATGGCTTAAAATGATTGGAAATAGCTGTTAACATTGGTTATATAAACAAGCTATTTTTATGCATCTTCTCTAGCACTATTTTGTTTCATCATAATTAGAAAACTCTAAGGCATAAAGATAACGTTACTTTTAGCTTGTTGATTTTTTGGAGAGAAATGGTAAGAAAGATGACAGCAGAGGAAATATATTTCCAAAATATTTTAAAACTTCAGTATTCTTTAAAATTTGAATTAAAAAAAATGAAAGATGATTAAAAAATACTTGTATTTTATGAAACCTGATTGTTGAACTAAGTATCTTTTTCATTCATAGGATAATCCCTCTCATTATTTTCTCATTCAGGATCGTAGTCAACAACAAAATATCTGAATTCTATACTCCAGTTTAAATTTAAATTAGATTTCTAAATTTTGATGGGTTTTGTTCTCCAGGTTCCAGTTAGATAATTTCATTTAAATTGGTCCATTAAATATTGTGACACACATGTAATATACAGCTTTAGTGTCCTGCCTTTTGGCACTTTCACAAAATATAAAATGAGCATGAGAAAAATAACCTCTAAGAGGAGAAGAAATAAAAAGTTCGATATGTTCAGAGGTGCATTTACAGGAGACAACAGTAGAACCAAGGTATGCTCCAAGGAAGGATGAAGAAGATGAAGGGAGAACCAAGGATGGTTTAAATACTGAAATTGTGATGCCATTCAGCCCTCAGATGAAAAGCTAAGCCAAATGTCGTCCACTAATAGTCTGGGATTGGGCAGTATTGCTAGTTACTGACACAAAATTGTCTCTGCACTTTCTATGGGTAAAGGAGAAAATGAAAGAATCCAAATTTCAGTGGATTTAGTCTTAATCTAGTGCTTAACTAACTTAACAGCTGACACTTCTGTAATATATTTTAATATATTAAGTATACATAGTTATGATATATTAAAGAAGCCTTGAGGAGTGGAACCAGAGACCCGGACACAGAAAGAAGTAAAGTGAGAAAACATATGTTCGTGAGTAAGGAATGAGGTAACATAATTGTCACTTAATACACTTTTAGAACTATTTCTAAAACAAAAATGGGAAATACATTTTCCTGCCTTGTACTGTGTACACGCCTGGTGAGTATGTGAATGGACAAATAGTTTAAACACCACTGACAACCCTTGACATGATGCAGAAGACCACTAACTAAAAGTCTCCAGTTCATTCCGAAGAATATTCCTGAAGATCTATAAAGAACCAGCATGAAACTTTCCAGAAAAATCATAAAGGTTTGAATTCATGAAACTATTTTGTACACCAGCAGTCTACACACCAGTGCTGAAGCAAACACAATGACCCTGGAAGACAGTTTCTGAGGATAGTGACTCTTTTACATTGAAAATAATAATAATAAAACTAAAAATTGCAGACAAAATTATGACTCAGTGTGATCACCTCCACAACTATTCACATATGATTTGGTTTCAGCATCTATATTATACTACGTATGAGAAGGCTTCTATGCTTCATTTCATGGCCTACACTCTAAAGGACAATACAGGTTTAGTGTTAGGAGATGCAAAATGGATTTAAAGGTGTTGTCTGTATCAGTAATTTGGTCTAAGCAGGTCTGGCTCAGCTGAGAGCTCAGCACCCTTTCCTGGTAGGTCCCTCCTCAGGGTGAGGTTTTTAGAGGATCCTGTGGTACATGTGTACAGCACAGCAACCCCAGCGATCCAGTGTAAAAATCACCACATGCATGTAAGGTATGCAGTGGTTCAGGTGGCTGGTGTGTACTGATATGCTGGAGTGGCACTTTTTAGTGCTTCAGTGACTGGCTTTTTATAATTTGGCTGCATAGGTTGCATAGGATTCTTTTTACATGTCATACCATTGTTTTTTTCCCAGTTTCTACCATTGTATGTCCATGCATGTGTGAGTATTAACAAAACAGAAAAATAATGCAAGATATATATGTTGTACCCATACAATTGTAGCTTGATGTTATTGTAATTACAGTGATGATTACATGTTAATAGTCGTCCTGATAAAACATTCATATCCAACTTTAAATAAAACAGTAATACAACTGTTGCTGTGTGGATCTATTATAAAATATGGTAAAATAGTGTGAATGGTTTGCAGTATGGCGTTTTCTCATGTCAACATTACCATTTTAACACCATATAATTCATCTGATACTTCAGCTCTACCTTGAAAATACAAGCTAATAAAACAAAAGATTATGAAAAGTTGTTAAGAGTCTGGAATGTTTTTGGTACCACCCACTGTGAAAGATTAATGACAAGGTGCACTGAATTAATCTATGCATTTATACTGTTTTTTAAATAAATATTGGGGCTTTTCACTTACTTATCTTCTTCCTGCAGTCTTGTATTAGGTTTCTTCTTTCCCTGTCTGTCCTCTTTCAGTTACTGTTTCTGTAGTGTCTTTAGGTGGCAATTAAACTAGGTGGTGATTAAATGGTGAGTACTGGAACATTTGAATTTATAACTATGAAGATTTTAATATTAAAAAATACTGCTGAGAGACAGAATATACAAAGACTGGAATAGATATAAGTGACAAATTCTGTATGCCAACTGGGCTCCAAAAGACAGAATCAAACAAGAATGGTGTAGTATATTTTTGCCCATAACCTCTTAAAGGGCCTCTTCTCCATACAAGTTCTACTTCTTTCACAATTCATTCATGTCTTTTTGTATTTCAAATACATTCTGCAAACTTATTTCCTCTGAGTTTCTTCCTTTTGATCATTGTACACTCTCTTTTGGTACTTTCACTTGTCACTTGTCATGTCTGCTTTTTCTTCAGTGCTGAAGCATAGATGTTCAATGTTAATACTTCACTTTCTGCCATTGTTTAACCACCAGTTTCTGCATGGTGGAAATTAAATTAAAATTATTTTCAACACACAAAAATTTGTCATGCACAAACTCTACTTTTTTCCAAGTCTGACACACGATGCACTTCATGTGTTTCTTTACATGAAAGAGAAATACTAATCACTGATCTCAAAAATGTCTTCCTCAAGTAAAGTATCATGGAAGGGAGAGGGCAGAATGGAAAAATTAATCCACAGCAAAGTAATTTCATTCTATAAATGCAGAGTTTAACATGGAAATCAAAGAGTAAGAGGTGTGCAATATCTAATAACACTTTGTAAATAGATATCTTTTTGAATAAAATTATGCATTAATAGGTCATACCAACATGTGCCTGAGAAATGATGATGTAGTTTTAGTTTTAAAACCTTTCCATATTCTCCATTGGCTGCTTAATTTTAGTATATGTACTAATTTAATATACGTACTTTGATAGATTATGGCATGGTGGGATTGTGGCTAAAATATTATAATTTTAATTTATTGATAAATAAAATTTATCAATCCTTATATATTATATATCATCATATAATACCATATTGTATTGATAAATGCAATTTAAAGTAGGGTTTGTAAAAGTTAACACTATAGTAGATTTGATGGCTCATGACTAGCTAAGAAATCCCCATGTGTTACTGGATATCTTGTGGCAATCCACTGAGTTTTTGTTAGGTTTCCATGTGATTTTTTTATAGATTTATGGTTTTGGACAATCACTTATGAAGGAAGAAGTATTTTCACCCTCTAGGATAAAAAACATGGTCTTGAAAAATAAATAATAGATCGAGAAAAAAGGATTATATATCTCATTTTAAGGTGATGCAACAGAAAGAGGAAAAAATAATTATATTTAATTTTAATATTTTAAAAAAGTAAAATTTAAAAATACAGAAATCTTGAAACTTTCCAAATAATAATGTATGTCTGGGGTTTCTTGGAATGGAACTTCCTGAGCCATTTGTAAGTTTTAAGTGAAAAAAGGTCATAACTAAATGGGTTTTAATTTCCCCATTGTGGGTTAAACCAAATTATAAAACATCACCAAGGACTACAACTATGCTCACACACAGTATTGGTTGTTATCAGTACTGCAATAATTTTATCAGTTTTCCCACTTAGGAAAACAGCTGACATTTAGCTTGGCTGAGTAAATTGTTACATTCTTGGCATTACTCCTACTGATCTTTCCATAATACGACAGCTGATGCACCACAGAAGAAACTCAGACATATACCTGAAACACATCTCAAATTTAAATTATTGTTATATTTGCAGGTTTTTTCCAGATTTGGAATAAGTTTCCAGTTTTAATTTCAAATATTAAGGAATACATAATCTTATATAATTAGTAGTATTATATAATCTATGAACTTTCAGATTTCTTTTTTTCCCCATAATTAAGTGCAGCTGAAATCAACTCTTCCTATTTCCATTTGCTTTGAACTCTTTTCCTCTTCCCAGTTTTGGTATTTACATTGCTATCAGCTTTTTAAGAAGTCACTCTAGCTGTAGCTTCTGTATAAATGTACGAGCTGAAGATAATTGCCATTTTCCATAGTGTTCTGTTGTTATAATATCTAAGCCTTGCTGAATTTTTCTCACATTGCCTGTTATACATTGAACTTCTTTACCCAGCCTAGAAGACAGGCTTAGCCTCCTTGTCTGTATAAGGGTGTTCCGATATTCTGATTAAAGTGGATACCTTGAGATACACTTCGATTTCCATTTGTTCAAAGATTCTTTTCAGGTACGCCTAAGTCCAGCTTTTTTTTTTTTTAATAAATGTAATTTTTTTTATTTCTGCAGTATATGGGCTATTGCTGTTTTGATTCTTACACTGACTTCATCATTGTGCTATTTCAGATAGAAGTAGCCAAATGTTGGAGTTAGTGGTGCTGAACATTTGTCTATGGTAACCTCTCACAGAAGATTAACCCTTTTGATATCAATTATCCAAGCTTTACCAGAGAACCTGATAAATCTTTATGAAAGGGAAAAATAGGCTTTCTTCATTCCTTTGAAAGCCTGTAAGAAAATGAGAAAATTCAAAGCAAAACTCCTCAGACACTACTGAATCCCTGCTGACAGCAAGTAAAGAACATTCAAAGCCAATGCAATCCTCTTTCACTACTCCCCTGGGAAGAAATAGAGTTTTTCAAAAGCTTAGATGGAGTCAAGCAGAAGTCCAGTTCAATGTTTCATGACCTTTTTAACAAATCTGGACTGAGTTTTGTTTCTATATTAGTAGAGTTAAATACTTATTTTCTTGAGTGAGTAGTTTAATCCTTGTGGCCTCCATATTTTGATAATTTTGCAACTTACTTTCAATTTGGTTTCTACTTCTGTGGAGTATTTTGAAGCATCTTTGTATGAAAGTTTCTACATAGCCCATGTTTTTGGTTTTGTTTTTGGGTTTTGTTGGTTGTTTTTTTTTAAGTCACCAGGGTGGAAATGTAGAGATGAAAGTGCAATTGTATCTCACAGGTTTTGGATAGAAAGAAACCACTGATTACCTTGGTTAGTGAACCAGCATGCCTCTAAAAATAACTAACAGCACAGAAATTGCCTGTTTTAAAAGGTTTTGCTTTTCTAATTCCTGTACTTGTTAGACAGCTGAAAGCTGAGATATTCCAGAATCAGTTCAGTTCAACATGCAGCTAGACAGTTATCCAATGCCAAAGACAAAATAGCCCAAAATATATTATTCAGTGGAGCTCAGAGTTACTGCATTCAATATTTGCTACTGCAAGATGTCCAGCTCAGAATCCTGCATATTCAAGACTGAAAATCTTAATTAAAACTAATTTTTATTGGTTTATACTGTGTTTGGTCACTACCTGCAACAAGCAATGAATAGCCATTTGGACCAATGAAGTTTATTTTGAGCTGCTGAGTAATCAACTATATTTTGTCCATGCTGGTTCCAACACCTGATTATCTCACTGCCTCAGGGTAAATATTTTAGGAATTGCCAAGTCTGGTAGCCCAACAGAGGCAAGGCTGCTGCAGCTTCATAATCCATGGTCCAGCCAGCAGTGAGGCTGAGCATGTATTCCCAATAGGTATACTATTTCTCTGCCTCTCTCTGTGTATGTATATATTTGTGTGGTTGACCATACAGATCAATACAGATGCAAAAACACACCATACTCATTCAAAAATCAACAAGCACAAATAGCCTGATCCTGTTCCTCCCTTAGCTGATCCATATGAAAACACCAGTGGAAATTATATAGATATATATGGTAGTTGGGCCTGGATCCTCACTCTCTCCAGTGGCTAACACATGGACTTAAACCCCTGATGCTCACAACCCCACTCCAGCTGCTGATACCCAGACATATACACAAAACCCCACACACATGCATACAGAGACACACAGCCCCCAGTTCCCTCCAGTAACAAACCTTAAACACTCTCTATCCAGTAGCTGGCCCATGGGTCCCCACATCTCCCCATTTGCCTCATGCACAGACATTCACCCATGCATGAATGGATCTCTCCAGTAGTTGTCCCCAGTTGTCCCCAGTCCAGTAGCTCTCCCCAGATCCTCTGATCTCTCAGTAGGCAGATTGGACCACCTGTTTCTCCAGTAGCCAGCCTCAGACCCTCTGATCTCTCTAGTATTTGAGTAAAGTTATGGTGCCTCTGATACCTGGTTCCCATTTCTCTTACTCCATTCATTGTCTAGTCCAGCCTGAAGTTCTCTAGCAGATTACATGCACATACATGCTCACCCCTGTACAGTACGCACACACTCCATTCTCTTCTGTTGCTGGCACCCAGACACAAAGACCCTCTGACCAATGGTTCCACTCCAGCTGCTGCTCTCAGACCTCTGCATGTGCACATCATGTCCAACAGAATACCTTCACTCAAGAAAGTAGACAGAAATGCAGTTTAATGGGAATACAGAACTGACTACATTGGCCAGGAACAAAGCATGGCTAGACAAACATAAAGATCCTTTTCTTCCACAATACCAGCTCATTTTATCACCTTAACCTTGTATTTTCCAACTCTTCCAACCACCTTGATCCCTCCCTTTCCCCACCCTTGGCTACTCCCCTAAACATCCATAATAAGCCTTGTGCAACCCCAGAATGTTCTTTCTTGGCATCCCATAGTAAGTGCCATCCCCCAGATCAGGGACTCTCTGTCTCTCTGGTGCCCCAGATTGCTGCCCCTGTGGACTCACAGAATCACAGGTTGGAAGGAACCTCAGGGATCATCTAGTCCAACCTTTCCAGGAAGAGCAGAATCTAAACAGGATGGCCCAGCACCCTGACCAGACAACTCTTGAAGGTGTCCAGCGTGGCCGAGTCAACCACTTCCTGGAGAGATTATTCCAATGGTTGACTGTCCTCACTGTGAAAAATTTTCCTCTTGTGTCCAATCGGAATCTCCCCAAAAGCAACTTCTGTCCATTCCCCCTTGTCCTCTCCATGGGACTCCTTGTAAAAAGGGGGTCTCCATCTTCTTTGTAAATACTCCTTAAGTCCTGGTACATGGTGATGAGATCCCCTCTGAGCCTCCTTTTCTCAAACCCAGTTCTCCCAGCCTATCCTCATACGGCAGCTTCCCAGTCCTTTGATCATCTTGGTGGCCCTTCTCTGGACCCCTTCCAGCCTGTCCAATTCTTTTTTGTATAGCAGAGACCAGAACTGTACACAGGACTCCAGGTGTGGCTTGACAAGCACTGAGTAGAGCGGGATAATGATTTCTTTCTCTCTGCTGGTGATGCCCTTTTGATGCAACCCAGCATCCTATTGGCCGCCTTGGCCGCAGCAGCACACTGTTTGCTCATGCTCATGGTGTTGGGTTTCACCCACCTCATAGGGTTGATACTTTCCTGGGATAGGTGGGGAGGGGGGATGGAGCAGGGGTTTGTCTCTGACTTGGGATAAAAATGTTCCTCTGGGTTCTGTTGTATTTATGCAAATTAATATTTAATCACAAAGCCTAACAGAATTCATTAGGTAGAATTTGTTGCAAATCTCCTGGTTAAATCTAAAATAATATGTATTTGTTATTTCACATGATCATTTTATTTTCTCCTGATAGAGAAGTCAACAGGAAGACTGCAGATAGGTTAAAACTCCCATCATGATGGTGATTTCTACAGAATCATTACCTTTGCTAATGTTAAAACAGAAGTCTTTTAGAATAATGGCCACAACAGCACAGACTGAACATTGGTTGAGAAACTCACTTAATATTAAGAAGTTTCTATGGACAATTTTAAAAAATGAGCCTAATATTTATCACAGTATTTTTCAGCACCGTCTCCAAAATTTCATTAAAACTAGGTATGAGTCAACTGTGGCTCTTCACTTTTATGTCATTCTCTCGGTGACATATAAATTACCACTTCTGTCTCTCAGTGACATCATCGTTAACTTCTGATTCCTTGCTCAATAAGCAGTATAATTCAGCAGGGAAATGAAATAAGAAAATGCAAGAGTTAACCTCTGGTGATGATTTGGGGAACAAAATACAAAGCAAATTATCTGTATGAAGGGTTATTACAGTCATAGCTTTTCATCTAAATATATAATTTTAAGATAACAGATTTGCAATAGTACAATATAATTTGTCCTTTGATACTAAGAAAACAAAAGTGGTATAAAATCCTAGAGCGAAAATATACTTTCATATGTGTAGTGACAAGATTATAGCCGTGGCCTATAGAGATTGCAATCTAAGGACCTAAACTGAAAATATCGATTTTCAGATGCAAAGCTTATGACCTGTATAAAAAATCAGGTGATAAATGGTTATAGGTCTGGATTAAACAGGCTACACAGAAACAAAAGCAGAGGTTTATGATGCATACAGGTGATGTATTTCTTATAGAGGTTCTTAGTCAATACAGATAATTTGAAATTAATTGAATGAAATTGCCGTCACTGGCAAGTACGTGCTTACTGGACAGAAACGAAGAAATTAGTGCAAAATATCTTTACTTTATTAGACTTCTGACAGATACCATTCTGAAAATCATAGCAAAATATAATATTCAGAGATTTATTATCAAGTGAATCCATAAAACTTATTCAAAAAGGAGGGACAATAGATTTCTCACAAATTGCAAAACATTATTAGGAGGTGGTCTCCAGAAATATTGAGTTCAGTCAAGAATTTATGGGAAAAAATAGTTAACAAACATGAAATGCAGGCTAAATTAATAAGTAATATTATTCAGAAAAAGATCTTATGTATGGCTGGTGGAGGGATTAAAGATAATTTAACATTGAAGTGTTATTGCAAAAAAACCCCAAAACATATCCTGCTATGTAAGAAGGCAAATGTCAGGTGTAAGAAACTGGGAATAGTTGCTTCTCTACCTCCTTTAGTTCTGCAATGATTTTGGCTCCTTAGTTTAAGAAAAAGACAAAGACAACTGGGTTATAATGCCAAGTAGAATTATAAGAGTTGTAAGAAGTTCTGAAAATAAGATTGCAACAAAACTGAAATGATGAGGTTATCTAGGTTGGAGAAAAAAGCGAGAGTATACATGAAGACTGTTAGCACTCCAAATGCAAACAGTGTATAGTTAAGAGCGTCTTTCTGCTTCATATCTACTGAGAGGAGCACAAGAATCAGGTTGCAGGAAGAGAAATTTAAATTGCCTATCAGAAACAAACTCCCAAAAATTATTAATGTAGAGTTAGAGGAATTCCTGTTACTAAACTTTTATTGGGAACAGCATAACAAATGTTTCAGAAATAACCTGGGTGCCATCTTAGGGAAAGGTAATAGACTAGATTCTATGGAAGAGCTTAGAAGATTTCTGACTGATATGCCTCTGTCACACCATTTTTACTTTCAAGTACTGTATATGCATTATTTGCTCAGATATGTAGGTGAGTGTGCAATGCAATACAATACATACACAAAAATTCACATGCAAAAATAAGAGAACTTGTTTTTAAAGACATATTTAATGGTGAAGCAATGTTTTGCATAAGTTTTACTCACGTCTCCCTTCAACTTTTACTTTCAGTATAAGTGATGTAATTGTAAGCTGTAAAAACTCTCACATAAGTCCCTTAAACGAAAAAATTAAAAGGTTGAAATTATCTGTCTCAGGGGTGTGACTGAATAGTGGCTTCTTCGAAGACCTTTTTTCAACAATGAAATCTTTACCTTTGATGCTTTCTCTGATGTCTCAGGTAATTTTTCTATAAATTTCCTGGGTCATCAGGGAAAAGAAGAACAGGTGTCCAAAAGATGCACTAATGTAAACAGTACATGTAATTTTTTAGTGGAGCTGAGAAAACAAATTCATAAATGGTATATTCCTAGATTTTCTGAGAGTACTCTGCCATATTTCACAGACACAGTCATCATTCAGAGGTATCTGAGTACGTCATGATCTGAGCTTAGTCTGTTTTCTATAAGTTATTAGAAAACTGAAGATATTAAAAATATTTTAGAGTTAGAAATTCACACAAACCTCAGTAGTTTAATAAGTCTAACTGTATAATGCCTAGATTGCAAATAAATGACTAACTGGTACAAATCAATTTGCCAAATACTAAACTTTTCACTCAGTACTAGTTATTAGCAAGCATAGCATTTGGGGTTAATGATGGCAAAGCAGAGTTTGAAAACAAAATTTTATTGGTCATGACAAGACATACCATGTTCAAAACTGGTGATGGAATTTGCATACTTTTTTGCTAAGCATTTTTATTCCATTTTGTTGCATTGCATGATCAGTTAGCGAACTATTATGTACCTGTGGTTTGAACTCGTTCCACATCCTCTTGTGATTTACCATCATAGCAGACAAGACAGTTACAGTGAACAAAATAGAAAGAAGAAAAAACTCCAACATTTTGAATACACAGAATGCTATTTTTGCTTATTTTTCCATTTAGTTTTTTTGTATCTCAAGAAGTAGACACCCACTTGCTGATTCAAAGAAAGTTCTTTGCTAAACTGCAAATATAATTCCTATCCCTAAGGACAGACAGAGAACTGAAAATTATTCATCCCTAGTCTCCAATATCCACTCTAACAGCAGTGTTTATGACTCCTAGTATTCTCATTCTCACTAAGGTACTTTTTATGCATGGTTCTCTCTAGCATAATATTTCAGTGTAGAAAGACTTCTGATATTGTGGGACACTAGCATCACTCTTATGAAATGCAGAAGTGCTGTTACTCCACACCATAGCACAGGGAACTGAAACACAAAGAAGCTGATTCACGCCAGATCATAAGGCTACGTCAGCACCATATCTGGTAGCAGTGGTTGAGGCTAAGATGTTAAGCTCAAGGCTGCAAAGGTATGTGCTTCCAGCTACTTGTGTCCCGCTTTACGGGAAGATCTGAGTCATGAACCAGAACCACTAAGCCTGCATTTCTTTCCCTGGAATAAGTTCACTAAGTCCAAACTAAAGCCAAAATGTGAACTGCCTTGCAACCAGCTGGTTAATCAGAGAATTTTTGTTGACTATCAGCCTGAGAAATCATGGCAATATGGAGCCAGAGCTTGTGGTACAGTCAGTATCTAAACCTTAACAATCTGTTTGTGCCATAGCAACCAAATCCAGCCTATAGTATATAAAATTATTTCTCAAGCAAATCTTCTCAAGCTAGGAAAAGCCATTGATTCTTAGGAAGGTATTAAAGCCAAGCAGTGGCATGTCTGAACTTAAATTCTCTCTGAATTTGAACTTCACTCCCCAGTATGGGTGAAATTCCTGACCATCTTAGTTCAACTGGAGTTTTAACCTTGAGTTAAATGAAGAATAATTCCTTCACTTTCCCTGTAGCTGGTCCTATGTCCCTCCAAGAACTGTTACTTCATTTGCTTGCCTATGATAGCAGTAAGAGCTTGTATACACACAGGGCTTAATAAAGACAAGGGATTGCCTTATCTCATGTTTTTTGATGATTTATATTCTTGCACTAAAGAAGTCTTTTTTGAAGAATGATAAAGCTTTATTGGGGATGTTTTGTAATATCTTAGAAGAGAATTAACAGAAAAATGTAACTGACGTAAGGATATTGACTATTTTTAATGGTGAGTGGTGGAAGCTTTAATTAAAATTTCTTTCGTGTAATTTTAAACCTAACTTTTCCTATATGTTGATAAGAGAGCTGCTCTGTATTGATGTACTTTGACTGCAATAATCTATTTCTCTCTTTTTTTTATGGCTGTTAAACTATGATAGGTGTCTTTAATCAGAAAAAGGCTTTGATGTGAAATGCTGTAAAACTTTCAGGCATTTCAGTTTTATTTTGATGATATTTGGAGGATCTGCACTTTTTCATGGTGTTGTGGCTTAACCCCGGTCAGCCACCAAGCACCACACAGCTGCTCGCTGACTCCCTTCTGGTGGGATCAGGGAAAGAATCAGAAGAGTAAAAGTAAGGAAACTCATGGGTTGAGATAAAGGCAGTTTCATAGGTAAAGCAAAAGCTGCGCACAGAAGCAAAGCAAAACAAGGAATTAATTCACTCCTTCCCACGGTCAGGCAGGTGCTCGGCCATCTCCAGCAAAGCAGGGCTCCATCAAGTGTAACAGTTTCTTGGGCATAAAAATGCCATCACTCCGAGCGCGTGCACACACCCCCCCTCCCCTCCTTCCTCCTTCTTCCCCCAGTGTTATATTCTGAGCATGATGCCATATGGTGTGGGATATCACTTTAGTCAGTCTGGGTCAGTTGTCCTGGCTGTGCCCCTTCCCAGCTTCTTGTGCACCCGGCAGAGCACGGGGAGCTGAACAGTCTTTGACTAGCATAAGCACTACTTAGCAACAAATAAAACATCTCTGCATTATCAACACTGTTTCGAGTACAAATCCAAAATATAGCCCCATACTAGCTACTACGTAGAAAATTAAATCTATCTCAGCTGAAGCCAGGACACGTGGAACTACTAAACCTATTAACAACTGGGATTTATGGGGAAAAATTTATTCCTCCTTAAATATTTTGTAAAGGACTGTAATTGTTATTTTGCAGGATTATTGACATTGCAGCTAGCGTTACCATTCATGGACCAAAGACTCACTGTATGGGATATTGTAGATGGACAGATCAAAATAATGTTCCCTACTCCAAAGCCATTCACTGAACTGTGGATTTTAGTGACTCAAATTTCTAAAAGGTCTTTTATTTCTTCTAAGAGTTTTAACCTGTCACTCAAAAACCCATTGTACGGAAATCTAAGTTGAACATTCAGCATCTGTTCCTAGCTTGTTGTTACATTTCTTAGAGGACTAATAATTATCGGCAGGACATCATAAAAATTATGAACAGTTTTTTAATGTCCTGGCTTTAAACAGATGGAATATTTTCAATGTAGAGTATGAAGCTATATAAAATAATGTACGTTAACTTAAGTTTCAATTAACTTCAAAGAATCTTTTCAGAATGGGTTATAACATTCACCTGTGCTACACCATACGACAGAAGGTCAACTGAGAGAGAATAGTTTAGTGGATGGGAAGGGGACATTTTATTTGGTAGGCCTGCTTGCTGTTGTTTAGTTTGGTTTAGAAGTGCTGTAAGGTAGAGTCATGCTGGGATTCAATCCAAAAGACAAAGAAAAGCCTTGAAACTAGGTGACAGAAATGAAAGCCAAATTAACTCAAGAAATTAAAAATACCTTGATTATGTTATTCCATCTGTGTTGATTTCACTGTGAAGACTGCATGTATTTTTGTAAGGGCACAGGCTAGTCAGATAATCAGGTTAAACTGTTCTATCATAAGAAAGCTACTATGTACTCCTACTCATACTCCCTTCAAATATGACATACGCATACTTCACTGGAGTCATGCCTCTGATTATACCCTGAAATCACTTTAAAATTAAGGTTGATTGGATCATGGTTGTGGGTTTTTTTATTGTTGTTGCTGTTTCTTTTTTCTTTTTTTTTGTTCCAGCTGAGGTTCACAAGTCTTCAGAGGTGTGTCATTGCTTTGGGAAATGTTGAAAACATACTATCTCGTTTTGATAAAGGACCTGGCTCATTCTCAAACAGGTTATTTTTGCACATTTAGATGGTATTTCCTACATTCTCATGCAGGGACAAAATGATTATTGATTTGATTACTGAAACAGGATATGCATAAGACCTTAAGAACTTGATATTTAGATGCATTGAGTTCCTCTGAAATATAATTTTCTGAATGGCAAGAGTAAGCTATCTACTCAGGTTTACACAGATTAAAAGTCTGCTAAACTCTACCAATTTAATCTGGCACTCTGATTAAATAAAATCTCCTTGAACTGATTGATTAGAAAACCAGAAAAATAAAACACTCTTCACACCAGCTAAACATTGTTGTTACCATGACAGTAGTGTTTTACATTCTGGTAATGTTTAATAAATATATAAGTAAAAAAGAATTTATGTGGCATAACAAATCCAAAGTTTAAAAGCCTAAAAATACTACTGATTAAAAAAAAATTAACAACTAAGAAATGTCATATTGCTTCAAAACTAAGATGACTTCTCACAAACAAACTGAATTAAAAATTTGATTTAAATTGAAGTAGTCAGATGTCTCAAATCTAAAATAGACTTTTTCACTCAATGAGAAAGACATTTTCCAGAACTAGATGAACTCCATTGCACAGCCGAACTACAAAATAATGGATAAAATGTCTGGTGAATGCTTACCTATTATTATGATATCCAGAATGGGATACTTTGAATGCAAAACTGATAAGGATTAAAAGGTATGGGAAGATAAAGATTTTTCAAATATTGCAGATTTTCAGATCTCTGAAAACCCTCTACAGTTTTCTTCTTAGCGTCTGTATTTCAGTCAGAATCTTATTCACAGTTCTAAAAAGAATGTCTGAATTGCATAGCTTATGATTTTTTTCTCATGAACATGGGTTTAGAAGCAGAAGATCTTGCAAAAAAAATGGTCTACCACAGGAAGAAAAGTGTTGGTTAGACACAGAGAAGAGACACCCTTTAAAAATTAGCAGAAGAGGGATTTGAAGGGGGAAAACACCTTCCATTTTATGTCTAATGGAAAATGCACTTAATTTTTTTATGGATACTGGTTTATATTACAGAAGTATTATACCAGTAATTTTACCAGCTATAAGGAATCTGGGAATAATTCTTTTTTTTAAAGTGATTGAAAATCCAAGGCATTCATAGAGCTTTATTAAAAATTAGAGATTACACTGAACTGAGTTCTACACACCAGCCCTCTGTAGAGCTGATCCAAAGTCCAAGAAGTCAACACTCCAGCTGAGTTAAATCATTCTGGCATCTAGTGCAGTTCATATCCCACTATAATCATCCATACTTAGTGGCAGCCAGAATGCCGATACCACTTATCTTGAATTAAGTATGTATAAGAAGAAATGGCTGTGCTAAGGACCATTACATTTAAGAAAACATTATAAAAATATCTAACATGAAGACAGAGAGAAAAAAAAAAAAAAAAGAAGGCCCAGACTGAAAAATTACTCAAAATTTGGTCACTTCCAATGAAAGCGATAACCTGTAACAGTAGTCCATACATTTTATTGCTCTTTGGACAACCATAGAGGAAGAAATACATAAGGGGGCAACATGTGTTTTTTTCAAACGTGAGCTGGCTAAGCTAACTTCATATGGCCAGAAATGTTGTCAACCACTCTTTTCAGAATATTTTTTTTTTCAGGAAATATGAATTTGGTACTTTTGTGATCTGCAAAATACCTCTGAATATTAACTAATTTATTAGGGTTGGAAGGATGAAGGCCTATGGGTTTCTTCATAGCCACAGAAGCAATCTGAAAACCATACCATGATGTGAAGCTAAAGGAATATTGCTTTTTACTGTTTGGGCTCTAGACTTTATACTAAATGTCAAATATGCGAGAAAATTTTAGGGTGGTGTTTTATAAATATATGCATTTGTTGAAAAATCTTATTCGTTTGAGTAAATATCAGCAAGACAGCAAAAAAAAATGGAACATGGTGATAAAAGGATTACATTAATTTATGTATGCAGATGCTCATGTTTGCACATATGTATCTGTATCTGTGGAAAAATATATAAAAAGTTAGGAAGAAAACAGATAGTGGTTCTGCAAGTAATTTTCTTTGCCAGAAATGTTCTATTTTCCCTGAGCTACTATTGTTGACATTTGTGTTTGAATAAACATGATCTTTCTCTTTCCACTTAAAACTTATTCTTTATTCTTCAGCAAAATCATAACACTGTGTTTATGACATAGTAGTCTACTGCTTGGAAATAAGTGAACTGTCAAAATGTCAACATGATTATTTCATTGCAGGATCATGGAGAAGGATCATGTGGGTGTGTGAGGAAGAACAAAACCCTGATAACTAACAAAGCAGCTAGAAAAATATTAAAACTTGTGAAAAGTTAGTGGTTCTAAATTCCAATGAACTTAAATGTAAAGCATTCCCCACAGCATGAAGGCAAGTTTGCTTGAAAAATTCTAAATGTTTCACTGCTAATCCTCCACTCAGCAAGGCACCTGGAGTTCATCCAGAGGCAGAATTACTGCTCTGGGCTGTTCTAGCTGCTGCTTTTACTTTTGTTCATTGGCACTTGACACTCACTGCTCTAAGTCTTTAGTGTACACTGCCAGAAGAAATGCTTTCTAACTGCACTGTGACTGAATATGTTTTGGGGGACTGGGAACTTGCTTATGGAGTTACCTATGACTTGTCTTTCCAATTTCCTTATAGCTAAAGCAAACATCAGTTTTTTGAGCAGTCAAGATATCTTTCCATAAAATAGATATATGATCCATGATACATGACATGATATATCATATATATAATAGCATGGGATGTATAATATACAACATATTATAGAATACATTAAAATGTTCCTTTTAATTCCTCTTCATGAGTCATCATCAAACTTCATGAACCTTTCCCCTAAGCTGTTTGTACCCTTCTTATCCACCTGATATTAACACAGCCTGTAGGAACTAAAGAAGCAGAAAGATGGTACAGTGATAGTGCATAGCTCAGTTCTCTTACCAGTCTGAACAATTCTATAAGAATAAAACTATTAAACATTACAGAGGGAGCTCTTTTCCTGTTAATAGTAGTAAAGTATTTTCATCTCATCAGTTCACTTGATGACTTACAATCTTCCAAAACATTTACTTTTCATTCTCCTTACAATTCTGGTAAGATTAACGTCCAGTCTTGCAAAGATTCACGTACAAATTTCATTTCCTACATAAGAAAAAAAATTACATGTTCAGAAATTCTTGTAGAATCTGGACCCACTTGTTGAACCAGGCAATAAAAAATGAAAATCAAAACGACATGTTAATATTTTTTTCTCTTTTCTTTACATGCAAATCACAACGTCTTATGCCATTTGTACTAATAAGCACATTTCAGTAAGCTTAGGCTGGAGAAAAAAGTAGCTCAAGTTCAGGTTTTACAAGTAATTTCTGAACTGAATCTTTTACTCTGCTGATGCTTTTAAAGATTCTCCCCCAAGTCTTTAACAGGAAGATAGGGAGAACTGGCATATCATAATAACCAGGGGAAGGTAAAAAGCTGCAGGTTTTCTGTGTTGTTCTTTTTTTCTCATAGTTATTATCAAGTACAGGGGTTGCCTAGAATTGGCTTCTGTTTCTGTGAGTTATACACAGCCTCTCCAATTACAGGGCAGTTTCTGTGATTGCACAGCCTGTGAAGATGAATGAACCCCCATGAGCTGTGTAGCTGCACAGGCAGATTTGACCCAGAAATCACCCTCTTTACAAGGGTCTTATAAAATCTAAAGAATATTCTTTTAACGCTTGGAGACACTAACATTAAAGGTGCTACATAAATACTGAGGATTATTATACTAATTAGTCTTGTAAACTAGAGAAATTCTTTACTTAGAAAGGTCAAAGAGAGAGATTTTTAATTTTATCTAGAGATGAAAATTAAAGGTTGTTTGTATTCAGGGAAAAACAGTTTAAAACAAAGAGTTGTGTGACTTTGCAGCCATTAGTTGTGATCTTTGGTTTTGTTAAATACTGACTAGAATGTAATGAGGAGGTTTTATCAAAAGGAATTGCTCAGTGGTTACTAGTCACACAATTAAAGCAATTGTCTGAAATTTTTATGCATTAGTAAAGCTCCAAAAATCATAGAACAGCAGGGATCAGGGAGACATACAGCTTAGCCTTTTCTTACTGCTGCTTCAGTTACAAAATATGTTCACTGTTGGGATAAGCTGACTTGTACTTTTAAGATTTTCATTACTAATGACCTCATGGTTCAGCGTCCAAATATACAAAAATTAAAAAAAAAAACCTGAAAACTCACATACATTTTTTTACAAGGGATAGTGATTCTGCTACTACTCCAATGCTTTGTAGTCTTTTATACTTTGAAACAGGAGGTTGAAACGTGCATGTATGATTGGCAGTAATTCTAGCCATTTTATTTCTATGTAAATTATTATATATGGTGCACAGTGATGAAAAAAATCTGCTGCAACTGCCATCATTGCAAGTCCATGAAGAAACATCTGCCCTATAACTCCAAGCAGCAATTGACAGGTAAAGCTGAGGATTCAGCAATGCAGCAGTTCAGACATTCATCTGAAAGTATAAATACTTCTTACAGATTACGCTAAGAAAGTCACCTGTGTGATACAGTGAGGAAGAAATCACTCTCATCTAACACTAAAAAGCTGTTTTTAGTGTGACACTATCCTTTTTTCTCACATTCTCTACATGGATGTCAAAGGCATGAGGCAGACAAAGCTGTAAGGGCAGCATTTATAAGGCCAGGATCAAATCTCTCTGAGGTGCTATGTGAGCAATGAATTTTAAGTGATGTGTAGTTTTCATAGTAGGCTTTGTACATGGTGGGATAATAACAACAGACAGTTTCCTGCTTTTCTTTCCTATTTGTTCGCAAGTCGGGTTTACTTCTGTGTTAGTCCACAGAGTAAAAGTGGAAAAAGAGAAAAAGAGAAAGTCGCTTAACCTAAGAAGATGTGTTTGCTATGTGCCTGGAAACCTGAAAAACACCCTTTAAATGAGGTATAGGGAATTCCAACTTTCTGTGAATGCAGGATTCTTCCTTTACAGTACAATAAACTCCTTATTTAGCATTTGTAGTTGCAATGACTGTGGTAGATTATAACACAATATATTAATATAAAACTAGGCTCTAAAGCACTAGGAAGAATCAAAAATAGCAAAAGACTTTTGTGTCACTTGACAGATATGAACATGAATATGGGGAACAGATAAAAGGTTTAAACTTTATTGATATTTCTAACAAGGCATTATCTTTAAAAATGAGCTGACAAGCAACAAAACAGTCTATTCCTCTTGTGGCAATATTGCTTCTTTAAGTTATGTAAATGTGGCTTCATAAAGGGCTAAATTCTATCTCTATGACACATACCTTGCTCAGAGGTAGAATAGGATTTCTTCATTACACACTTCTTCCTCATTCTTTTCGTATCTCTCACCAAGCTAAATTTGCTTTCCAAAGTTTTTTTAAAAAGAGTGGTAAGATCCCATTTGTTGCCACAAATATTGGCCTTCTGCAGTTTTTTGTCTTCTCTGCAGTGAGTGTACAGATAATGTTAAAAAGCAGCAGAATTTGGCACGTGCCTTTTCTTGTTCTTCAGGTTTATTAAACCATTTTCAAGATTACATTCAGTTGCAGATATCTACATTCACAACATACTGTCATCTATACCTTCTTTTACTGGCCTTTTTCTGTGTCAGAAAACTACATGTGCAAGAAAGTAGTTATAAGAGAGTATCAGATTTAGAGTGATGTTAAGGGTTATTTTAGGTGTTGCTCCTGAAGTTATCATGATAAAATCTCCTCCCAGAATAAATGGACAAGTATATTTCTTGATAGACAAATATATAACAAACGAAACTCTTTCACAAGGTCAGTCCTTCCTGAAAAACGTTATGTGGAATAAGGATACTACAAGTTAGATGATAACATAAATTTATTAAGATAAAAATGGCTTCTTGGAATGGTCAATGAATTTCTGTCACGAAATGTCTGGCAAGAGTCTTTTGAGGAAACTGAACAATAGTTATGAGTTTAGTTTAAAGAGTATGTGCAGTGAATATTGTATGTATCTGGAATGAAATCTGTATCAATTTAGGAGCCTGGACTCAACTTAGGTACTAAGTTTCTGAAGCAAATATAAATGCAGCTGAGCATAGAGCTCTCCACAGTTAATGGAAACCTGAACCTCCTCAAGAAAAATGGAGGCTGATCCATCGCAGCCAGGCTCTCCTGCAGATTGTTTCTGAGGAGTGCTAGTTACAGCAATAGAAAACCTGTTGGTAGCAACATCAGAATGACCTTGCTGTATCTTAATCTCTCCCTTAGGTTTATATAAAATTGCAGCTTCATAACATTTTTAAAACCATAAAAAATTAGTTTCTGCTCCAGCATCCTTCACACCCACAAATAAATGGTGAGGATGTGGCTTCTGCCTAGTCTGTTTCTGAGGACTTAATTTGATTATTAGTGTTCGTATTCCTGTTCATTGTTGTGAACTGTGTTTTGCCTTATTAATGAAATACTAGACTCTGATATGTTTTTTGTTTTTTTTTCACCTTAGTCCCAGTAAAAGCCATCAGGTAACCTAAATCACAGAATCACAGAATGGTTGAGGTTGGAAGGGACATCTGGAAGTCATCTGGTCCAATGCCCCTGCTACAGGAGAGCTACCAACAGCAGGCTGCCCAGGACCATTTCCAGATATCTTTTAAATATCTCTGATGATGGAGACTCCACAATCTCCCTGCGCAACCCGTACCAGTGCTCAGTCACCATCCCAGTAAAAATGTGTTTCCTGATGTTCAGAAAGAATGTCCAGTGTTTCAGTTTGTGCCCATTGCTTCTTGTTCTTTCTCTGGACACCACAGAAAAAAAGCCTGACTTTGTCTTCTTTGTGCCCTCCCTTCAGATATTTGTATACACTGATGAGTTTCCCACTTGAGCCTTCTCTTCTTCAGGTTAAACATCCTCAGCTTTCCCAGCCTTTGCGCCTATGAGAGATGCTCCAATCCTTTAATCATCTTTTCAGTATGCCTTTGTCTCTCGTATACTGGGGAGCCCAGAACTGGACATGGTGGCCTCACCAGTGCTGAATGGAGTGAAAGGATCACCTCCCTTGACCTGCTGGCAGCACTCCTCCTAATGCACCCCAGGATACCATCAGCCGCCTTTGCTGCAAGGGCATGTTGCACCCTCATGGTGTCCACCAGTACCCCCAGGTCCTTTTCTGCAAAGCTGTTTTCCAGCTGGGTGGCCCCCAGCATATATTGGTGAATGGGGATATTGTCACCAGGAGCAGGACCTTGCAATTCTCATTTTGACCTGGACTGATTATGGCCTAGTATGCCAGCCCTCCAGAAGATATCCTTTCTCATACCTCTTCAACAGAAATCCATTTTTAAGTTTCATTGTCAACAGATGATTGAGCTAGAAAAGCATTAATTGATATTTTCTCAGCAGCAGCTATTGCTAGAGTTTTGAAGTTGCCTTAACACTGCACTAGAAATTGAGAACTGTTATGTACTTTGCTTAGTAGTGACATTTATTTCCTCAGTGGCCTTGATATCTCTCTGCTCAATTGTACTCACTGGTATAAGAGGGTAGTAATTGGTCTAAATGATGATTTCTATTTATAAAATGAGGGAGTCTTTCAGGGAGAAAATAATTTCAGAATGTTGCTGTAGAAATGGCACTAATTAATGCACTAAACTAGGACATAATCTGTCTGGGTTTGGTTCCATCCTTGGTCATGAACTTCATGATTCTTTACGGACAGGTAATTACTAACGGCTCCTTACTTCCTCCATTATAATGTCATAAAAATTATAAATTCCTACTTTTTTCCCCTTGTTCAATAAATAGAGATTGGTTAAGACCCCAGAAAGGTACAGTACATTACTGCTTTAGACTACCTTGCATTGTTTTAGATTCTCCAGTTATTCACACATTCATCTTCTAATCGGTAACATGAAACTGCTTTGCTGCAGTCTTGAAACCAAACAATGGTGTACGGGGATCCTTAAGCTTGTATTACTCCACCAGAAATGCATTCTGTGTGGTAAGAAGTTGCAGTGCGTGTTTAAATCCACTGAAAATTCCTTCTGCAAAGGATAAGCTGTATAACTTCATGTCCTGATTCTGCCAATAACTCATTGTACAACTGTCTGGATCTGAAATTAAAAGCTACTCGTATATACATTCTGATAAAAATAACTCAAACAGCAGCTATACTATTCAACATCATTAATTCCATTTTACAATTATTTAAAAGACCACATTTTCCTGTACCAACTATTATCCCACACAGAATAAATAATATATATTAGGAAGTTTGAAACATGTATTTATTAATTATACCAATAACTTGTGATGTTCATAGAAGCCCAACATATGTTTTTTTAAATGGGAATCTTAAGGCCTTATTAAAGGAACATGTGTTTACTTCTATGAATTCATACGTGACACAACCAGTGACCTGTTAATTCTTTACTTTATTAATATTTTTACCATTGCCATTAGCAAACTCTCTGTACACAACCAGCCTGAATAAAAATAATGAGTATTTCTAAAATGCATAGTTGTTATTTTATAATCTTAAACATTATCATGAAGTGTAGAATAAAAATTAATGAATAATGATAGCCAAAACATTAAAATAGTATGAAATAACATAACCCCTGAATAAGTGAGTTCGTTCCTTTTTACATTATTTCCTTTTCAGAGCACATCTCAGAGGAAAACCATTATCAGAAGCAGGTTTGTGCCTTCCTTCTTTTTGTTCAGATATAGTTGAATTTATAGTTCCACACAGGATATCAGGAAATATAGTTTCTAAGTCAATGATTCAGGAGGTTTTTTATTCTCTGCATAGCATCAGTGACATGTGTCTCAAAGTCTCATTCATTCTTGATGACTGTCTCATCAAGAATATAAAATTAGGCCTGGACTTGGCCAGAAAATGGCATGATAAAAGATCTTAAGCATGTCTGGTGGTATCCAAAGGAGGGACCATTTTTAAACATTTTTAGAATTTTTGGGTAGAATACTTGTCAGTGAAACTCGAGCATTTGCTTGGGTTGCAAAAATTTACAGGCTGTTTTAAATACACCTCTTATCAAAATCTGATACTGCAACAATTCTGGCAAATTATTCCTTTCCTATATGTATTGGTTTTGCATGGCAAGGTTTTGGTAGCTGGGGGCGGGGGTGGGCTACCGGGGTGGCTTCTGTCAGAAGCTGCTAGAAGCTTCCCCTGTGTCTGATAGAGCCAACACCAGTCAGCTCCAAAATGGGCCCACTGCTGGCAAAGGCTGAGCCCATCAGCGATGGTGGTAGCACCTGTGAGATAACATACTTAAGAAGGGAGTGGGGGGAAGCAGCAATTACAGCCAGAGAGAGGAGTGAGACTATGTGAGAGGAACAGCCCTGCAGGCACCAAGGTCAGTGAAGGAGGGGGAGGAGGTGCTCCAGGTGCCAGAGCAGAGATTCCCCTGCAGCCCATGGAGAAGACCATGGTGAGGCAGGCTGTGCCCCTGCAGCTCATGGGGGTTGATGGTGGAGCAGATACCCACCTGCAGCCTATGGAGGAACCCACGACAGAGCAGGTGGATGTGCCTGAAGGAGGATGTGGCCCCATGGGAAATCCACACTGGAGCAGGCTCCCGGCAGGACCTATGGAAAGAGGACTCCATGCCATGGCAGGTTTGCTGGCAGGACCTGTGACCCCATGGAAGGGACCCACACTGAAGCTGTCTGTCAAGAACTGTAGCCTGTGGGATGGACTCACATTGGAGAAGTTTCTGGAGGACTGTCTGCCCTGGGAGGGACCCCACGCTGGAGCAGGGGAAGAGTGTGAGGAGTCCTCCCCCTGAGGAGGAAGGAGCTGCAGAAACAATGTGTGATGAACTGACTGCAATCCCCATTCCCCATTCCCCTGCGCCACTCGGGGGAAGGAGGTAAAGAAAATCAGAAGTGAAGTTGACCCTGGGAAGAAGGGAGGGGTGCGGGGAAGGTGTTTTAAGATTTGGTTTTATTTGTCATTATTCTACTCTGATTTGCTTGGCAATAATTTAAGCTAATTTCCCTGAATTGAGTCTGTTTTGCCAGTGATGGTAATTGGTGAATGATCTCTCCCTGACTTTATCTCAACCCACAAGGTTTTTGTCATATTTTCTCTCTCCTGTCCAGCTGGCAGAGTGGCTTTGGTGGGCGCCTGTCATCCAGCCAGTGTCAACCCACTACACTATGTAAATGAACTCTATAAAATATCCAGTGCCTGAATCTTAGTCATCAAGAAAGAACAGGATATGTTGTAGAAGATGCTAAATGAAACTACAGAAAATCAAAGACTTCATTTTATACAAAGAGCAATCCTATATGGGAGTATGGACTGAGCTGTTAAAGCCCTTTCTTAGTATGCAGCAATTTTGCCTATCATTCTCCATATATATCCTAAAATGTAGGTTCCAAAACAAATAAGCATGATTTGATGGCTGTAATAACGCTGCCAAACTTTGGCGTCCTACTTTAGGGTCTCTGTATAAATAAATGAAGTAAATAGATTCCTAACTCATATCCTCTTACTCACAGTTTGGAAAGGTATTCCTCTCCCCGTACTCTATTGACTGGAAGTTTATCAGAATGAGTGGGTAGGAATGTACATCTTATTATGCAAATGTAGTACTGAGAGGGGTACCTTTCAGTTTCTGACACCCTCAAAAATTTATATACATTGTACTATAGTAACTATATCTGCACTCATAACTTATAAAACAGTAGGTTTTACTCTGAGGAAGACTTTAAATTTAAGTTAAGGTCTAACTGATCTGCTATTGGGGTATTTTTTTGTCTTAATTAACTTAACTGGTCACCCATAATACGAACTGCCATCACCCCTTGCACCAAATACATTTTCAAACCAGTATTTTTGTGATGTCATCAATGGTCTCTGTCATGACTTGATAGTCATCCACCAAAGTAATTAATATTTCTTTTTCAAAGTCTTCCATGTACCTTTCCTTGGTCTCAATGCAGAGAGCAGTCTATTGTGTTAACCACTACTGTCTCAGTTTTCTTTGTACTCTCTATTTCTTTCCTTCTATTGAATATTTATTCTCCTGTTTCCTATCTAAAGTTTAAAAAAATTAAAACCTTAATAAAGTCTATGGAGCTCTTTGTGCTCTGTAGCTGCACAGTACTTTAAGTAAAGGTATTCTGTATGCAAATGGAACAGCTGGACTGTATGAGAACAACAAAGTAAAAGCAAAATTAAGCATATATATAAAATCTTTTTCAACAAAACCTGATGTCTTTTACAAGAAATAAGCATCTGGTATAAGCATAAAGCAAAGTGTCATAGCTCAAGGCCTGTCTCAGTAAAAGTTTAGAAGAAATTATTAAATTTTTTCCACAATTTTTGAAAAATATAGTTCAGCAGTTTTCCACCAAAATTAATTACTTCAGACATATTATTTAAATATTTTACCATCGTCTCAGGGGGTGATCCACAACTTAAACTTTCAGCCATCAGAAAAAGTCAACTAAAAGGGAACATGTTCTTACAAAATAATTAACTAATTGAAAATACCTTTAATGTTGGAGTGGCAAAATTGTGTGGGTATTACCTTCTCTTATAACCTTGGCTAAGAATAGCATTGTCATCTTCTGATTTCTGGAAGAGCCATGGACAGGTTTGTTGTACATATGTTACACACAAATGTGTACAGTATTAGGTATCAGACTGGTTGTGTGTGCATCTATTTTAAGTTTAAAGATGTTTCCAGGATATGTTAAAATTGTCACTTTATGCCAAAGTGTTATGAACATTTCTGGCAGTTGAAAAGCTGTGGCAGCTAAATGACCTGCAGCAGATTAATGACAGAAGGGAAACCTGGAAGTACCATAGACCCAGTTCAGAAGGATGGTTTTCTATTTGTAGACACATTAGCTCATTTCTGTAGAGGCTGTAGTGGGAAATTATACTTCCTGTTATATATGTTATACTGTTATGTGTATGTTTGTTTTTTTTTTTTAAAGGATGATAATCTATGATACAGTGGAAGCTGAACCTTTTCATAGGAACACAGCATATTTTATTTATTAAGCCCAGAGGTAGAAATTGGGTTAACACAGAAAAAGTGGGTATAAAAATATCTCAAGATTGGTTTCATTTTTACACAGTTTTGGGATGAGGAAGAAGATTAGGTTCTTGTTTTACCATCCTTCCATGTCCAGGTCACTACCAGTGTATTTGCTGTTCCTGCTAAGGTATTACTCCTGACAGAGCTAATAACTTTGCATAAAGAATTGTATACTAATTGGAACAAGGTCTTGACCCTCAGCATCCCACATGACAAATAAAAGCATTAATTACTGGGATCCAAGCCCTACCTAGGAC
This sequence comes from Phalacrocorax carbo, assembly GCF_963921805.1. Classification (NCBI taxonomy): domain Eukaryota; kingdom Metazoa; phylum Chordata; class Aves; order Suliformes; family Phalacrocoracidae; genus Phalacrocorax; species Phalacrocorax carbo. Next base: position 17,378,228 of record NC_087514.1, on the reverse strand, counting down.
CACCAAATATATAAATTAGAAAAAGTAAACAGCTTCAAGTTTTGAGAAAGCATCTTGTGTTATGTAGCACTCCTGTGACAGCTTGTAGTGCGGGACTGAAAACAGATTTGGCACCAACTTAATATTTTTAAAAGGTCTTTCTTCTTGAAATTAAAGAATAACTTTTGAAGTATCTTTAATTTTTTTCAGGAGGTGGTGTTTCAATTATATGTATAACATTTTAAAATTTGGAAAAATGACCTGTACTGTCAATTGTCATTTAAATTTTAATCTGTAGGAAAAATTATGCACTCCATGTTATAGTTTGAAAATCAGATAAATGACACCAGGCAGCTTGGCTGGTTATTTTGATAGTAGACGTAAGAGTTGAACAGGGATTTTTTTTTCTCATTTTTATTTTCTTTATCTCTAAGTTATGTTGATAACTTAGTATGAACAGATGTCTTTTTACTTAAATTTTTCAGTAGTCAAATACATGTATTTCTTTGCTGGAAATTTTTTGTCACGATATTTGGGGGGATATCGCAATATTTTACAATGGACAACCATGAAAAGTTATACATAAAATTAAAACTCATGATCTAAATGATTCCCTGGTAAGTTACTCCTGAAAATGCCAGGCATAACTTTCTGAGAGTTCAGAACAAGGATGTGACTTTGATTTTGTTTTTCTATGAACTGAAATTAGATGGTCACTGCTTCAGAGTACCGTTTCTTAGAGGATATGGACTTCTTAAACAGTTCTCAGCAGACTCTGCACTAACTGTAAAAGCACAGATTCACCTGTCCCCTCTCCTTTGGGCCTTGGTTTGAAATTTCCACATGGCCTTACTGGTAAGCTGTTATCATATTACAGGAGACAGAAAAATTTATAATAAAGAAAATTACAGACCTTTCCTTGACCTTCAAGTTTGCAAATAGGAATAAATTGTTAATTTAGGTCTATACTTCTGGTCAGCTAGGAGTTATACTTTAGGCAAAGAGAATGGCAATTTTTTAAGCTGTTACCAAGGAGATGGTGAGTCAGATTCTGTTTCTAGGTTGACTTAAAAGTGTTGGTGTTAAAAATGTTAGATATCTAATTTGTTCTGGGAGATCAAACCTGTTTGGCAGGTGTCTAATAAAGCTGCTGATTTTTCTCTCATTTTCAGTTATCTCTTTCCACATCACTGACACTGGAGGCATGAAATAATATTTTAATGACTTTTTTCAGTATAGACGTAAAATTTCCTTTTCCCAAGACCTTTCCTTTCTCACCATAACTCTTCTTCATCCTTCTTGCAATATTTATTTTCTTCTCTTGTTTTACTTTATAAAGACATACATGGGTACTTAGGCATTTCACGTGCTAGTCATGCAACATGAAGACTGAGTGTAACTCCATTTTCAATCGATGGGACTTTGCATTGATTACATTTGTTTTCCATGAAGTTATGTAACCCATTCTATCTTTCATTTTTAACTCTAGGTATAAAATGGGCCATATTTGTTGTTGTTTATTAATTGCCTTGCCCAGTTTAAGGTTCTGAAAAAAGTAACAATCTTGAAAATGCAATACTGAAAATAAATACATAGTTCTGCTTTTGTTATAAACCCATTAAATGAGAAATGCACACTTCTGTCTGTTCTCGCTCTTGAGTTTGCATTATTTAAAGTAAATATTTAAAGTAAATATTTAAAGATTATTTCTTTTTTACAGTAGTACAGGATGCTGTTGCTAGGCTAAAAGCAAGAAAAGAAAATGGACTACGGAATCTCCTTGACATCAAATGAAATGTAAGATTTTCCAGCTTGAAAGTCCTTTCTGTTCTGTCCTTTTGCACATTGTACTCTAGCAGGTGAGTATCTAAAACGAGTAGGTTCAATACACAGTAAATAGACTCGTGGCTTCTGTGCTTGTCTCTGCTTGCAATGAAGCAGAACTGGAGCAGGCTGCTGTCTGAGTATGTGCCACAATCATCAGAGTTTAAGGGTTTCTCAAGTATTTCACAGCATCACAAAATAAACACTTTATTTCCTCCAGAAATTTTAAAATATCTGTGCCCTTGCCCCATTGTTTTCTGTTTTCCCTGTGTGTACTGCACTCCTGATTTTTGCAACTCCCTAATAATCCTGATTAAAAGCACAACCTGTGCTATAGTCTGGGCAAACCACATACCTCTGGCACTTGACCTGTCATAAACTTAAGGCCGAACATATTCTTCTTGCAGCCACTGAGGCTTCTCAAGATCTAAAGGAAAGCCTGATCAGGGAAGTATTACAAAAGTTCAAGCTGTATTTTACAAAGGTGTGCCATAGTCTGTTGATGAGAGGAGTGTGGGGCATTAGATCATGCAGCCTGTTCTAGGTAAAACACTGAATTAGGTTTGTTGTGGCTTACAGACAGCTGATCATGACTGACTTCACAGTAAGTAACTCTCAGTCCAACTTTACCTTTCCAACCAAGCTAGTGATAGCTTTCTAAGAGTCAAATGTCTTTGTAGCTGCCTAGCTCATTGGTCAGGCCATTCTTGATATACTGAAAACTTGAAGATTTAGATAACATAAGGACCTTCTGAAATACTGATGAAATCTTCAAAAAGGTTGATGAGCACTGCAGGAGCTGTTTATATTATTCCCATACTTACAATAGACATATTCTCATAGAGATTTAACAAGCTTCACCATAGAAATTAATGGTTACAAATTTAGGAAACAATCAGCGTTGAAGTGTGAACTGGAATCTAGACAAAGTACCTTTATCGCCAAAGTACCTGCAAAGGAAAGTTAAATTTCCTTTGCAGTTTATTTCTTCAAATATGTGTACAGCTGCAACCTTCTTTAGGAAGTTAGAGCTCTCAACCTAGAATATTCAATCTGGAGGGCTGCAAGAAGTGCATAGTAAAGTACAAGTAATGTAATGTTAGAGAGCATATGATGATGTTTTTGAAGATCCTTCGTTAAGGGTCCTATTCTGATCCTCTTAAATTGAACAATTTCTCTTGTATCTATCACACAGCTAGCATGTCAAATGTTAAGTCATTACTTTGCTTTTAAGTGATGTCAGGATTTAAACAGATTCAGATTGAGAGCATCTTCATACTATAAGAAGATGCTGTGAATGTTTTTGATATCTATACAGCAGTATTTACACAAAAAATCCAGTTATAGATTCACAGAATTTTCCAGACAGAGCTTCAGTGAGAACACGCTGGCATCCAGGTGTCAGGATGCATGGTGTGCCCTGCTCTTACACCAGTACCAGACAGCAGCAGTGAGCACACCTGTGGGAGGTGCCCCCAGGTAAAGGAACTCAGCTTAGTGGCAGAGCTCAGGGAAGAGCAAAGAGCCACAAAAATGGTGAATGGTCTAAAGCCAAAGTCTTATGAGGAGCAGCTGAGGGAACTGGGGTTGTTTAGCCTGGAGAAGAGGAGGCTCAGGGGAGCCCTTATCACTCTCTACAACTACCTGAAAGGAGGCTGTAACAAGGTGGGTGTTGGTCTCTTCTCCCAAGTCGCTAGTGATAGGATGAGAGGAAATGGCCTCAAGTTACTCCAGGGGAGGTCTAGATTGGATATTAGCAAAGATTTCTTCACTGTAAGAGTTGTCAAGCATTTGAACAGTCTGCCCAGAGAGGAGGTGGAGTCAGTATCCCTGGAGGTATTTAAAAGATGTCTAGACTTGGCACTTAGGGACCTGGTTTAGTGGTGGACTTGGCAGTGTTAGGTTAATGGTTGGACTTGATGATCATAAACGGTCCTTTCCAGACTAAATGATCCTATGATTCTATAATAAACTCAGATACAAACTACTGTGTTATTGTAAGTTTATAAATGATTCTATAACATGTAACCTTGAAGTATGATTAAATATTGTATAACAAATGAAACTCTGGTGACGACAATAATATTATTGGATGAGGATTTTATGCAAAAGCCCATGTTTTTAATAGCAAATTTTAATAATTTTAACAAATTTTCAAAAGAAAAGGTGACATTTTCTCTAATCCTTTTTTTGTGTGTGTGGTTTTTTTCTTTATAAATACAAATTATTTTAAGGTTACTTGAATTTTTTTCAGGTCTTCTAAAAAGTGTTCCGGACATATTTCTTAAGTCACTTCAACTGTTTTTATGGGATTTTGGTTTTTATTTTAAAAAATATTGAAAGAGTAATCTAAAAGGTAAAAAACATATAAATCGGTTGAAAATTGTGATTTGTGTCTACTCTTTGATTTTTCCAAGCTACCATATTTCAGAAATTAATACAATTATGTTGCTTCTAAAACCTCCAGACAAAAGCTATTTTCTTGCCGTCATACTTTCAGCTCTTCTGGTCTCTGCTCTGAAAAACATGTACATTCTGAATTTGATCCTTTTCTATGTCAGCATAATGACACAATTTAAATGGTATAAGTATATAATATTTATTTTATAGATCTTGCTCATCCAATGCACTGTCACTTGGGGTTAAAACATAAAACTGGAAGACAACAAAAATCTACCACAAACTTGTCTGGAGACCTTCAGCAGGCTGTGGAATCAAATTCATCATTGTGTTCATATGAAGACTGGTATGAACAATGCAACATACTTCACATTTTGAGAAGTAGCTTAATTATTTAAATACCTTTTTCTGGTGTTCTTGACTTTGCAACCTTACTATTCTCTTAACATTTTTTACATGAGTTTGTGAGAGCTAAGAAATACTCCTCTACTTTAGTAATAAAGCTTGACATTAACCAGCATATGGTGTTTACAAATAGCTCAGTGCAACTATTTTTTGGAAAAGCCCTCAGTTTCTAATTTTGCTAAAGAAATAGAACATCTATATTGTCTCTTCTGATTCAGCTTTAAGTATGAATATGATATTCTATGAAGGTCTGAAATATTAAAATGCACATAATATGTTCCTGGAAGTAACCTAATACATACATACAGCACCTCAGCATTTTTCATTGAAAACTCTCCCAGTCTATTTTCTATTTATTTTATGGTGATTTTATGCTAACTCATCACAAAACTAAATGAAAATTACTGTTTAATAGTTCAATGATAATGATACTATGCAATTTCTTATTGTTACACACAATGTTCCAGTTAATCTTGCAATTATACATTAAGTCTTTTTCATATCACTAAAAACAGAACCTATGAATTTATATATTCTTCCAACCTGTAGGTTGCAAAGCTTTTTAAGGATGGTCTTCAAAAAATACAAGTTGACCTCGAAAGATCTAGATTACAATCAATAAAAATATGCTATTTATTTAAGGGAATAGCAATTATATTTGCAGTTAAATGTTGAAATGAATTTAGATGGTAAGACAGGTGGCTTGCAGAAACTAAAATGTGATTTCAGTTCCAGATCTAAACAAGGTTGGTACAGAATCTGCCAGAACCGTAAGCAGTTGAAATTCTTCCACTTTTTGAAAAGGGGAGAATTTTTCCCCACACACTGTAATGTACAGCTTTCCTTTCAATATACTACTGTCTTAACATTTTGCATCTTGCCTTTATATGTAATATAAACTCTTTCTCTCTCTTTTTCTCTCTCACCCACACACACACACTCTGTTGTAGTTTAACCCAGCAGGCAGCTAAACACCACACAGCTGCTCACTCACTCCCTTGTGGTGGGATGGAGGACAGAATCAGAAGAGTAAAAGTGAGAAAACTCATAGGTTGAGATAAAGACAGTTTGATAGGTAAAGCAAAAGCTGCTCATGAAAGCAAAGCAAAACAATTAATTCATTCACTCCTTCCCATGGGCAGGCAGGTGCTCAGCCATCTCCAGGAAAGCAGGGCTCGATCATACGTAACGGTTACTTGGGAAGACAAATGTCATCACTCTCAATGTTTCCCCCTTCCCTCTTCTTCCCCTGGATTATATGCTGAGCATGTCATCACATGGTATGGAATATCCCTTTGTTCAGTTGGGGTCAACTGTCCCAGCTGTGTGTGTTGTGTCCCGCCCTCCACCCCCAGCTTCTTGTGCACCCCCAGCCCACTCACTGGTGAGGTGGGGTGAGGAGCAGAAAAGGTCTTGCATCTGTGTAAGCCCTGCTTAGAAATAACAAAATCCCTGAATTATCAATGCTGTTTTCAGCACGAATCCAAAACACAGCCCCATACTAGTATTATGAAGAAAATTAACGCCAGACAAAACCAGCACACAAATACACACAGAGTCCAGCTGGGTTTGGTGTCCTGGACAAGAAATTGATAGGCTTTACTTAGCTACCTAATTTATCAGTAGATGACTTCAGTGGTAGTCTAGCCTGCAGGGCTAAGAACCTGTTTTAAGCCTCAGAGTACAATAGATACCCTTCTGAACAACTCCTGTCTCCAGCTGTCTGTCTTCAACTTGTATCTTTAGGCTTTGCTCATTTTGTACCAAATCCTAAGTATTCATATGAGTTTTTACCCTTTGGGTCTTTTCTACCTTTTCAGCAGCTGGAGCAAGTCCAGAGGAGGGCCACAAAGATCAGAGGACTGGAGCACCTCTCCTATGAAGACAGTCTGAGAGACCTGGGGTTCTTCAGCCTGGAGAAGACAAGGCTGTGGGGAGACCTTATAGCAGCCTTCCAGTACCTGAAGGGTGCCTACAAGAAAACTGGAGAGGGACTTTTTACAAGGACATGTACTGATAAAACAAGACTTTAAAATGAAAGAAGGTAGATTTAGATTAGATATAAGGAAGAAATTCTTCACTATGAGGGTGGTGAGGCACTGGAAGAGTTTGTGCAGAGAAGTTATGGATACCCCATCCCTGGAAGTGTTCAAGGCCAGGTTGGACAGAGCTTTGAGCAACCTGGTCTAGTGGAAAGTATCCCTGCCCATGGCAGTGGGGTTGGAACTAGATGACCTTTAAGGTTGCTTCCAGCCCAAACTGTTCTATGATTCTATGATTGATGTCTACTTTTTACTGTGAAGTTGTATATAGATTGTTACCGAAATAATGTCTCTCACTTATTTAATACCTGGAAAATACCATTTTTGTCTTGGTTGTCTCTCAGTATTGTAACTACAACAACTGTGTTTCCCTTTCATATTCTTTTATTTTCATGTTGAATTTTTTTCTAGTATTATTATTCATGTAAATGAGGTGACACATCATGAGGAAGCACAGAGCTGATTTGCAAGCTAAAAACTCTACACATGAAGATTTCATGCAGTGTTGTGTTATCATCCCAAAATGTCATTTAGATTTATAGAAGGATGTGTGAATCTGTGTCAGAGTCTGTAATTTTAAGGAAAGCATAATATCAACCAAAAAGATGTTTTCCTTTTTGAATGAACTTGAATTTTGTATTATTTAAATCTAAAGATAGTAAGTTAATTTTAATTTAAAAAATACATGAAATAAACTATGATAAATGACACTTTCATTCTTAGAGAGTGAAAAAGAGTAAAAAGCCTACATGAGACGACTTCTCTCTTAGATAAACAGAAATTATTTAGTTACCTTTCCCCAATTAGTTCAATTTCTCACATTTTGAGAAATGCACCATCACATAAAACTCAATCCCTATAATAAGTTATCTGATTCCATTTCAAGTCAAATAAAGAAAAGTTTCAAGTGAGCCTTCTTCACGCAAATGCTATTATTTTTCAAAGATTGGCCTGGTGTAAGAAAAGAGCAAAGAACATGCAAGAACAGTTTCTTGAGGTTGCAGAAAAATTTCATCTCACACAAAAGAGCATCAAACTGAAAATTAACAATTTTTTCAGACTCCAAAGGAAAACAATTCCCCAAACATTGATCTATGTGTGACATTTTGATGGCTAATTACCCAGGGAACCTACCACTCCCCAGTTTTCCACTGTATGGGAAAACTTAGGCACCTAAGAGTAGGAACCAAAAAAGCCATCAAGTCTAAACAGGCAGAGTAATTTCTGCTATGTGGCATTAGAAGTAGTCACCTCCTCCAGCAGCCCCAGTCCAGGACCCTCCTGCCTGGCTGCTGGAACCCAATCTGGTGCACAGGGACCCCTTTAGGGTCAACCAGCAGCAAAGCCGAGCTCAGGTCCCAGAGGCACAAACAGAGAAGACACTGGGATGGCTGGTCACACAGGCTGCCACAGAAAACAGGACTCACATAAAATACAAGCACAGGCTGGCAAGTTCCCTCCTTTTCTTGGGCTGGCAGGGACAGAATATCACTAGTGCAGGCATACTCAAAACTCTCCAGTACCACTGCCCAGATTCCAGGCCCTCTTACTCACCCCACAGGTCTCATTCTCCCTGCCTGATCCAGCATGGTGCCTGCAAGCAAAAGGACACATGCATTCACACATATGGGACAGAGGGTGAGATTATGCAGAGAGACAGCTAAGAAAAGATTTAATGAGAAGATGAGGCAGTCTGCAGCGAGCAGGTGCAGGGCTTGGTCAGATACACATAATGACTGTCCACATTTTTCATGTGATCAGCCCATTTATATACCTCATTTTTTCCTCACTGATCCCCTTTCCCTGCACAGTTCCTCATCAGCTGGCATAGACCCACTGACATCCTGCCCCCTTGCCCCCAGCATCCCGGACCCTCATCTTTCCATCCTTATCGGCTGCAAAGTGCTGGTTTGTCTGTAGCTTCTTGATAGCCCATGAATAAGTGACACTGACAAGGTTTCTTTCTTGTCTTTGCCTCCATTATGTTAATCTGTCATCTGTGACAGTATATTTGTTTCTTCCTTGACCCTTTTCCTTAGTGTCCCATTTGGGAAGGTCCTCAATCACGTCATCTTCCTGCATTCCTCAGAGCCTTATCAGTCAGTATGACTGACCAGGTTTGATTCTCAATCTTGTCTCTCTTACAGTTTGTCAGTCAGGTTTGTGCCTCTGTATGTTCTTGTTTATGACTTCCTTCTTTTCTTCTTTTTCCCTTTTTCCACTGAGAAAGTCTTTGACCAGATACCATTAAAGGAGAGCAGATGCTCTCTCCTTCCATATAACCTTACAGTTTCCAATGGACATGCAGCAATCACAGAGCAACTAGATACAGTGGAACATCACTACTTTTTCTGACATGGATGTATTCAATGATAGAGGTGAAGCAACTGCATATTTGAGGTACCTAAGAAGAAGACTTGGAATGAGTTAGGCTCAGCATAATCAAGTCTGAGGCTTTTGTGGATGTGCAAGAAAGCATTTTCTAGAAACTCAGTATTAGAAATGTGGATGGCTACACAATTCAGATATCCAGGGTCTGAAATAAGCTAACTAATGATTAAGAAATCTGTATTTTGGGTTTCAAAACAGTAGAAAGCTTAATTCCTACTGTGGAACTGCTTGAAAGTGTTTTCACTTGGAAATTGTATAAGACTCTGAGAATAAGTTTGATACATGGATCATACATTATTTATGAAGTACATACAATAAAATTTCCAGATAAAAGACTTTGTCAATGAGAATGTTAGTGTTTTCCATGACAATCCTATTCATGTCTGCTTTTGTTTGGTAATTCTGTTAATGGATCTTCTGCTATAATCGGTGAAGGCATAAAAGTTTCAATTATTTATCCCTATCCACAGAATTCTGAAACAAATTGAGACTTGATTTTACCTTCAGATATTCTATCACAGACTATTTCTGCTACCTAGTTGACATTCATATATGAACCTTGATGTAAAGATATATGGCTTAATACTTAAAACACTTTGATTTGGAGTAGCCTTTCAGCAGTTGATAACATCAGAAGTGAAAAGTACATGAGTTGCACTCAAGGAAAGGTGATAGAAGGAATAATGATTGAAATTCATTGGAACACTCACTTTTGTGTATGGCATAAGCTAGACAAGAAATAGAAGTATTAGGACTTACAGCCTTTCCATAAGAAAATATTTCTCTTCTGAATGTTAAACTCTGTCATAATGCCAAACTTCTCCATTTTCTAAATGCATCACTAGTTGACAGTATATAAGTTTATCTGTAAAACTGTTTTGTAAAGGCTCTAACTCTAACCAGTTGAATTAAAACAAGAAGTTCTGAGCATCATCTTTTCTTTGAATACACCATTTCTGCAGTTCCTTCCCTCAGATCCCTGGATTATATTTCAGTTTTACTCTGGATAAGCAGGCAAGATCTGTCAGAGCAAGAAAAATTTCAGGAGTGACAGAATTTAACATAACATCAAATCTTGTAAAGGTTAAAAATCTTTGAAAAGCAGATTTTGGAAAGACTTTTTATGCATACTATGGAGTGCTGTGTGGTTCAAAATGAGTGGTATTAAAACATCAATTATTTCTTCATATATGGTTAGTCTCATTCTTTCACACATTGGTAATAATGGCTATTAAATAAAGCGGACCAATTAAGGATCTAACTCTAAAATGGTAGATTAGTGTCAAAGTTCCACAAGAAACATGTCAATAGGATTATTTTTGTTGTTCATTAGAGGAAAACAGTATAAAATTTGTTAGTTTTGAGAAAGTAAAGAAGTATCTCTTAGAAATGCTGTTGGGTAGAAGAGTACACGTGGCCTCTTTTCTAGGAACACATTACCAAATATGTTTTTTCAGTGCTTGCAGTCTGGGGAAATTAATGAGAGGAATTAACATTATGCATTGTATCTCTGTGCAATTAGGCTAGCAACATACTTCTATATGCACTATTTTCTTTTTTGTAATAGACATGTTTTCCTTTGACAATCTCTGCATGACATCATAACTTCATATGACACTTTCCTTGAACCCAAAGAAGTAGAGTTCTGAAGAGTTTAATGTGGCGCAGGTGCTATGAGTTGAATACAGTTGCTATGGAGTCTCTGAAATGTCATACAGAACTATTCCTGCAATAATTCAACCACTCTCTGACTTCTGAATAAACAAAAAAACCCATATATAATCTTCCACAGCAATCAGATAATGGATGCTGGTATGAATACACAGCTGTTGTTTTCTGTTGATTTAAGTATTTCAGCAAACACTTCAACTTGTGAAAGCTTTGCAGAAAACGATGGGTTTACTACTTGACTGTGAAAATTTAGATAAATTATTTTAACTAGCTGCCCTGTCAAATTTTTAAATATCAGAGAAATTAATAGTTTTAGAGAACTATCGCTCTCTAATCTTTTTATCAGAAACATAACTGAAATCACTATTGAGTAATATTTTACAAAGTTTCTTATTGGCCTCTCAGTAAGAAAATTAATTAGTTGTCTGTTCCAGAAAAGAGAAGTTCTGGAAATACGTCAATATTACAAGGAATGTTAATTATGTTCATTTTTACTTACATGAACACTCACTTAAAAGTGGACAAGAGTATTCTGAATTGTTACTGAGGATCTTCATACTATGCCAAGATGCAGTAAGCATCTTTGATATCAGTACAGAAGTAGTTACACAAAAAATCGAAGGGAAGAGAAACAGTTGTCTCTTTAAGTAGGACCTTCTTTATACCTAAATTTTGTGGAGAACAATGAGAAAAAACCTAGCAAAACTAATTCCTAGCAAAAATCATTCTGTGATTCTGTGAAAACCAAAATTTGGTAATTTATAAAGTGATCCTGTATGAATTAAAAAAAAAAATATATATATACAGTTTCTCACAATACTGTGGTTTGAATAACATGCTAAAATAAATTATTTTGCTTCTTCAAACCTGAGGGCAATTTGGCTCAAGCTATAATACATCTTTATTATAGAAGAAAAAAAAGAAAAAAATCCCCCACAGGGTGAAATTTTGCACGTCAAAGGAACATGAAAATGTAGATTAGCCATTTTGTGAACTTAAATGACTGAAGCAATAGGTACATATTGTGGTGATAAATGCTAAAGGAAAAAGGACGGATGGCCTGAATTATTTTCACTGTAAAAATAAATCTGTAACAGGCAGCATCAATGAAATACAGAACATCAGGAGAAGACATTTTTCAAACATGAATGATGAGGTAGAGGTGAAGCCAAGATATTTATTTTTAAAGCAGAGGACATCAGTGCTGTGATAATTCTATAAGGCAACTTATTCTGTGGTCTGAGATGAGATACAGTCTGACCTTGTTTAGCTCTTTGTTTTCTAAAGCCTGTCTTGGACTCAGCAATCAAGTCCATCTGTTTTTCAGCTGTCCCATATATCTACATCCATTAGTTATTTCCTCACCTAGCTTAAGAGGTGACTAAGCCCAAATGTGTCCTTCTATATTTGGTAGTCAGCCATAAAGTTTAGCTGAGATTTCTCATCCCAGCTCTCCTGAATGTGTATGCATTTTACTTAGTCTTTGATTGGATAAACAAACAAAGAGTTCTGGTTTGACAACTAGGCTGAAGTTAGTTTTTCAAAATTTTCTGTCCTCAATTCAAAAGGATGAAGGAATTGCTGGCCAAGAATACCTGCTGGTTATGCTGCTTTATTGGGATGAATGTTGTATTCTGTTAAGGTGAATATAACTGAAGACTCAGATTGTCACCACCCATGGTTGAATATGCACAACACCACACCAGCCTTTTGTAGTATGGTCTTCACAGTCTAACCAGAAGAGAGCTGGCTGACTGGATTCAGAGTCACTAAAGATGTGATGTCTAGCAGATCTGATCCTTATACTCCTACCTAACTTGACTAGATGAACCTCTGGAGTTTTTGGTTATGGAGGAAGATTAGGAAGTTAAATCCAGACAAGTGGATTTCACCATGCCCAAATCAGAAGCTTCATTTTACTGAGACTGTATTTAGACCAGACTAAGTTTGAGTCCATGCTAAGCCTGCATATTAAAGTGTGCATGGCAATATGAGCTGTTTAATTTTTGAAATGGAATTACCTGAACACTCCTAGATGTTGTTGTGACAAGTGTAATAGAAAAAGAACAGATTTCTAGAGTTGTTTTCCATACCAGCAAATACCTACCCATATCCCACACTTTTGTTAACCAGAGACTGAAGAATGGACTTCTTGGATCATATTTCTGTTTTCCTGGATGTCACACCATACAGTCTAATAAGCTACTGCTGAGGTAATGCACCAATATATCAAACTGAAGTAAACTATACTTTTAAAGAATAGGTAAATATTTCATAGGATTTATAAATAGCAAAAATAATGTATTTATTCCTGGCTTAATAGACAATTTCAGAGTTATCTTTCACAAATAGACCTTTGAAGCCTGTACAGTGTTGTGTGCTTGTGCATGACAGTGGAAATGGCTTTGGAACAGTTTGTGGCTGTTTTCAGTTTCCAGGCAAGGATGGTCTGATCTTGTAAGATGTATCTGATTAAAACTAACGATGATTAGTGGTAGCATATATTTTGGATCTGGATTTTCATTCTGGAGAATCTGTTCCAACCTGGTAGCATGGGAAAAGTCAGTAACAAATTTGTAATAAGTGCTAACTGCTCTTAAGTGTGCATACTCTTCAATGTAGGTTCTGCTTGGAACAGGTAACTTTGTACATCATCAAGAATCATACTAAACACAGGCTGCAGACAAGCTCATTTACATCCTTCCTTTTTTGCACTTGACTGTCTACTTGTTCAAGGGTAAATGAACGAGAATAACATAACTCCTTGTATAGCCCAGAAAGTAGCAAAATTTACTTGACCTCACTCAGCTCACAAGGTCTCTGTTTCTCTCTTCACAAGAGAGCAGTATCCTAGTGCCTCAGGGCACAAGGATCTATATGACCAATACTCTTGAAAGAGAAGGGTTAATAAAGCATTGTGGTGTGACTGAATGTCTGTAATGACGTTCCTTTTTTTTAAAATACAATAAATCAGGCATACACTTTATATAGTATCAATTATGATTCATAAATATTTGATTATTATAGAAACCCTGTGCATAGCAGATGACCTGATTCTAATAACCACAAATCTGTATTTTATTTTAAAATGTAGATTGCTTCCTGCACTGTTTTTAACTGGTTTTAGTGTTCAAATTTAAATCAGAAACTCTCTGGGGTGGAAGAAATCTTTTTATTTTTAGTATGTACTGTGCTTAACACAGTCGGGTCAGATACCCCGATTTGAGACCACAAGAAGTAATGCATTACAAAACAAGGAAGGATATATTTTTAAATCTCTGAAATGTTATCAAGGAATCTAGAGGACACTTTGTGAATTATATTGGTTACAAATTCTGTTGTAAACTTTTTGCAAACATGGGTTTTTCATTAATCACAACATAACCAAATGTGAGTGTGCTTTTGCTTCTGCCATCTATGCAAAACCCCCAACAAAGCAACAGATATCCATTCAGTTATAACAAATCTTATCATGCTGATCTACGGTGATCTATGGTTTTTGCTACATATATTCGTACTCATTAACCTTAGTAAAGATATGTTGATATATTTTATCTCAAATGACATTATCATTTGTTGTTCTCTGCTAACACGGAAATTCAGCCAGCACTTATCTTAAGAAACACTGACATTCATAGATTCATTGAGCTACTTTGAGATACTACTAAATTGTCAACTAATTCAGCTAATGGGGTCCCTAAGATCTATGGAGATAGGGTTTATGCCCTCAGTAATGTAATTTATATGAAAATTAGAGTACTCCAAGGGAAATGATTTAACCTTTCAAGATCATATCAAGATATCGAGCTTCTGAAATGCATTTAATCATAGCAAAGTTTACTGTGGATAACATTTTTAGTTCTGTTTAAGCAAGAGAAGCTGAAATCAAATGGTTTTCTGCAATTACAGGGATTCCAGTGCTACTGCAGTGTGACACTACAGGGAAATGTAAATGTACAAAAGGGCTCATTTCAAAGAATTCAGTCTGATTAGTAAACATGCAGTGTTTTATACAGTAGCGTAATTTGTGTTTCTTTCTTTGAATAACTGATAGCTGGATTATGGAAATTGCCTCAGAGAAAAGGAAGTTATTACAACATTTTCCAGCTAGGCATGATGAGGACAGATTGTTTTCCCTGGAGCAGAAACATTTCATGCAGAGTTTCTGGAGCTACTTTGTTGGTGAGGGTGAAAGGGGGTGGGGTGGGTTTTTTCCTTTCTTCCTTGCACAGCAGAGGATGGAAATTAACTTTCTGAGGCTCTGTGTATCTTTCATATCTTTCTATATGTTGGTCTGAGAAGATGACCACAGATTTTGTTTTGACAACAATACTCCACGGCTCAAAGCTGTAGTAAAATTTCTTCAGATTCACCACAGTGTTGGTAGAAAGTCTGCGCTTGCTCCTCTGCATCTGCTTTGACTTCTATGCATGTTGATATGTAAGACAGTTTCTCAAAGGAATACTAGCATTAAATGAAATATGGATCTAATGAGGTCATTAACCATTCTTTTCCCCATAGTCTTGAATGATTGCTACTATAGACAGGGCACTTTTTAACACAGGAAAAAGAGATTCATGCTATGGGATTTATGAAAGATGCAACCAGTTATCAGAATATTGATATTTGTTATGATGTTTCTTAGATACCATCTGCTGTTTTGTTTTTGACATCAGAAAATGGCAAAAATGTGAAATGGGGAAAATCAGCTCTTTTTGAGGCAAAGATATTTTTCTCAGTGACTAAATTGTATAGTACATTAGAAAGCCCAACACCCTCACACACAATTACAGTGCATATAAATGAATATCTACTTATTAAGAAAAAAGGAAAAGAAAATTAATTCAATATTTAAAGAGTTGAAAACCAGACTTTCAGCAAAAATGCTTTAAAACACACACATTGCAGGTGGAATCAGCACACATGATTATTTTAGACTATTTACATAGTTCATTTAATTATGACTAAACCAATGTCTGTCTTGGATGCAAACTTCTCTGAAGATATAAAAGTGCTAAACCAGTATGCAGCCTATACAATATACAGTGTGAATTTTCTTTGTTTTTGAAACAACTGATCAAAAGTATAACCTGTACTGATACAGTTTGTTGGTTTGTTTTCCTTGCTTCACTGCCTCTTATTAAAGAGGACTGAACTGGTGAATCAAGGCACACATGGCAGAGAGGGGGCGAGAAAACAGCTATTGGAACTACAAACCATTTTTTTCCCCAAAAATAATTTCTGCTGTTTGTTTCAGCAGCTGCAGCCCAAAATCCAGCTTGCTTACAAAGCAGCTGTGTGTGAAAGTGAACAGACCACCCACATATTGAACAATAAGGGGCAAAACTCTGTACTGTGTTATTGCTCATTATCCTCATTGGCTAATGGCTGAATTTGACATATTTAAACTACTGTAATTTTTTTTAATGGTTTCTTCTATCTTTTCTCAGCTTCCTGTCTCTGGCCCAGAGCTTTTCCTGCTGAGACAGACAAGCATTTTCTGTGTGAGTGGGTAAACTTCTTTCAACAGAGGGAACAGGAGATGTTTTCAGCCTGCCTCAAACCGCAGGCTACTGGTACAATGGAGGGATTACCTGCTAACACAAATCAAAAATGGTAGGAAGGACACACTGAATCATCATAGCAGTCCTTCATGATCATATTTTTTTTAAAAAAAGCAAAATATTTGCCTCAATAAACAGCCAGCAACTGCTAGAGACTGAAGATTTTATTAAATTGTCAATGAAAGTAAAGTTGGCTTCCAACTCTTACTGCTGAGAACCTTCAGCCTAATAATCTGTCCTCTTTGTCCTCTGCTTTCTAGCCATTTTAGTAAAGGGGAGGGAAACATCAAAGTCACATATGTTTCTCTTGTTTAGACTTTACTTTGCAGAAAGGTATACGTAAACTGAACTGCATCTTTGATAACTCCAAGAATGCAAATACTTTGAAGAGATGCTCTTACATTTTTAAAAGTCTTAAAAATCAGAAAATGTAGATGTTAAAAAAATGTGTCCAAGTCACTGGATCAATTGGCTGGCCACTCTGAAGTTGTTAGTCAGTTATGTTCTATAGGACAAGCCAGTGGTGCCAGCATTAAAACTAATAGGATTCAATTTGAATTATTGTCCAGGGGTATATAACCCAATATATCAGGCTGAACTGACCTGTATGAAGTTTTGCATTTCATTGTTTTTTTTTTCTTTTTTTTACCTGTAAATGCACACAGTTCGTAATGTTTGCAGTCTGCACACACAGATCACCATGCATCAAAACAGTGTTTTCAGCAATTTGTACTCAGCATGGTTGCTTCAGTTTCTTGGTGACTAAAACTCAGTAGGACCTTTGCTTACTTCAGAGCCATAGAAGATAATTGTAAGGGGACAGCAGAATACTTATGGACTGACCCAAAGACCACTGAAATCAACAGGAGATTTCTATTAACTTCTATAAGCATTCAAGGCTCTCCATACCAATTTCTTTTCTGACTGCTGAGAGTAAAATGATAGAAGTTTATACATTTTTGGAATCAAAGTTCTAAAAGAGCATTAAGTGTTCTGATGAATAATGTACAACAACTACTTACACTGCTGCTGAGAAGCTCTTTCTGAGAATTGTCTATAAAATCTCTTGGAGTTTGAGAGCCTGAACCCAGAATCTCATTATTTTTGGTGTAAGCTTTGAACTTAGATACACAACCTATAAAATTACTGTAAGGACTGTTTAATGTACTTTAAAATAGATACTGACTACTTCTTACTTATTTTTTCTGATGGCTATTCCCAAATACTTGCAATCTTTGAGGAAAATCTGTCCATCAATAACGTACAAAATTATGCATCAGTTGCTTTGTTCACTGTTTAGCTTTCAAGATCAGTTTTAAAGGGCTGTCACTTAGAAAGTCAAACAAATAAAACTGAATTATGTTGCAGACTGTTTGAGCCTGCAGTCCTAATTTACTTGAAGTAGATGGGAGAAAAAGGTAAGAAGAAAATGGAAAAGACTGCACAAAAAAGTAGCTGTAACTGTATCACTAGTGACTATCACAGCTCTAAGGTGAGTTTACAAAATTAAGATCCCTCAATTTTCCTTATAAATCTTCATCTGATTTGTGCCATTATTCAAATATCTATTATTATTGCAATGTAAAGAAATTAACAAGACAGAAAATAATCCCTAAACCACAAGCATTTACATGATAGAATTCATGTGATATAGGCCTTCAAAAAAGTAACTGAACATACACAACATATTCTTAAAAGAAGTAGCAAATTATATGAAGCTTCTTTTTTATTATATTTTTAATTAAAAAATAAAGGTAAACCAAAAAGTATTACTTTAGATACAGCTAACCATAGCAAAAGTTTGGGCAAAAAATCTTGAGTGATCTTCCTGTGACTATGCAACAGCGCTATAGGGCTAGGACTTTATTAATGATTTAAACAGTACCTGGGAACATTCCTGGAACTCATGACCTATATTATTAAATTCTTAGAATCACAGTGACACAACTGTAGACCACAACTCAGGCATGGTTGGGGAATCACCATGGCCCAGGAAATCTTACATGCAGGTTGAAAAGGTGACCTCCCTGTTTTGGAGTCTGAAACTTAATATATGATTTCTACCTGGCCCATGCTGGCCGATTTCAATGCCAGAAAACAGTCCCAGGTATGTTTCATTTAACAGAATTAGCCTGCAGTCCACCCAAAGGCAGTTCGATTGTTGAACTTGGTCATAAGGTGGACCAAAATTCCTGCTATTATGGCTTTGCTGACTTAAAAATATTTAAGTAGTAAGGTATTTGACCCTGCAAGTACATTTCAGAGGTAAAAATTTCTTTGCTAAAAACAAGATTAATTTTTTTTTCTAAGAATTGTCTATTTCTTACTACATTTTAGCATCAATAAATGTACTCATTTCTTAATTGCACAGAGAAAAAAAAAAGAAAAGAAACTTAGAAGATGGATATAGTAATGCCTTAATATATTTGATTCAGTCACCTAGAGTAAAAGTTTTATTTAGAATAAGCATATGGGAAAAGATGATAATCTCATTGCAGAAAATGCTGAATTATTCTTTTTTTATTCCCAGACAGACTCATGGTAAAGGGACAAGTCACAGATGTATGTATTTTAGAGCAGTTGTCCTAAGTCTTCAGCTGATTAACTTTGTAAATTGTTACTCCTTTGGGAAAAGGCACTAGTTTAGCACTGAATTCTGCAACACAGGACAATATGGAACAACAATTTTGGGTATTGACTCTTTTTCTACATGTTCATTTTGGCATAATGTCCTTTGTGTGAACATTTTCTAAAGTAAACTGATTAAAATAGTAGATACTAGAGTCAAGGCATTGATAAGCAAGTGAAATTACTTAAGGAAACAGAATGCCTATATGACCTTAGAGTTGCATATAAAAACTCAAATAATGTGATTAATGATATTAAGAGATGTTGTACAGTTTAAGCATTTTATTAACAGTGTGCTTCTCTGCTACATGCTGTCTCTGCTCTTAGTTTCTATTACCTTTATAACATTATTTAAGAGAATACTAAATATGTCCTCTTTCTCTGAAAGCATTATGAACTACTGCTTTCTCTGAAAGCACTACAAAATAATACTACCAGTGGTCAAAGATATAAAATTATTTCTGTCTATTACTGATCTTTGTTTTTGTGCATTACTTTCTACCTTTTAAAAACTATAATCTTCATAATTCACAGTACCTGTGTAATGCAAAGTATGGATGTAATTTTTTATGGCTTTGTTAAACTTGTGGAGACTATTGTATTGCATTCAGGCTTTTGTGGGTAAAATTTCTATATAATTAATCTAATATTGGGTAATGAATTTTGGTTTACTAAACATAAATGCCTAATGAGCAGTATGTTGATTATTAGAAACTTAAATTATTTAAAATAGCAATACATTTATAGTAGGATTAATCTTATTTAACTTTATCCATTCAAAAGCTATGAAATGAAGTCTAAGCATTAGATGCCTCTACAGTAAGGGATAAGGTACTTTATAAAGAGTTAGATAAACATGCACAGTGATTCATTTAATGTCTCTAGGATTGGATGAAATTAGCACCGGCTTTTCTCTTTAAATATTATGCCCGAAAGTAAAGAGAAATACAATAAGCTATATGCAATTGGAAGAGTAACATTATTCTGTTGAGGTAAGAAAGGAAAGTTACTGACCTTCATAGAGTTAATTGGAAGGAAAGGGTCTTGTGCAGTACCTCTATTTATTTCCAAACATCACACATAAAACATACACATTCATGCTAGCATACATTGATACACACAGTGTACAAAATATGTTATGAAAAAGCTCTGAATATCTGAACCTTGATGCTAGCGATATTGTGATAATAATTAATAATAATTAATATATTCTTGGAAGAATGTTGAGCACTGTGAAGACAAATAAAATGTGTTAGCTATTTCATTATTCAGAAGTGCAGGACTACATAGAGTTTTTTCCTAATCTGCATCTAATTCATCATCTGTATGCCAAAAGGCAGCAATACCAGCTTCATACAAATAACTGTAGACATCATTTGTCTTCAGCGCTGCTCTGTTTTACAAAAGCTTGTCGTAGGTCATGCATTATCATTAGCTTAATAATGACAAGTTTTGCTTTATGTCTCTTACTCCACTTGCCAAACCTATGTTCTCTTTTAAGGTATGGGATTTTTTTATGAACAATTACTGCTTCTTTGTAATTACAGTTGACTTGAAGAAAGGATTTGACACCTTAAACTGAAACATTATGTTTTCTTCTTCCACTAATATAGAGTTACTCAGGAGTAGTAATGGTTGTCAGAGTCTTTTACAATACTTATAAAAGCACTGTGTACACTGATGGATAACAGTCTAGATAATTCAGTCTGACTAGCAGAGTGTTGCAAGAAAATATCCTTACTCAATTTCTTTTCATCTTTGTCATGCATGCCATGTCAGACAATACACCGGGAAGGGTTTTAGATTCATTATTCAGGCCAAACAAGTCCCATAAGCACCTGTCAAGATCCTGAACAACTATAGTTTGCTGATTTTATTGCCCTTCCAGAGGATAGCTTTAACAGTGCACAGCACCTTCAAATACTTAATAGAAATTCAATGAAGGTGAGGCATTAGGGCAGCGTACTTTGGACAGAATTGTCATAAGAAATGGCTTTTGTGCCCCATAGTTCCGTTTGAACAATGAATGGTTCATGTCCATTCTACTCTTTCTGTTCTCATTCAGTAGAATGTTACTAAGTCATCATTCTTTGTTTTTGTTTGAAAAATACAGTGTGTGTCATTCTGAACTGGGTGTCTTCATATTTATTGGGATGAAAAAACATCCTGGGAAGTGTTGGAGTCAAAGTAAATTTCCAGTCCATATTGGTCTGTGTGGAAAGGAACTGTATCACCTTGGTCATGGCCATGGAGGGGATCCCATCGCTTTATGTCAATGGAAATATTCTGCTGAAACACTTTGCACAGCAAATATCAAATATGCGGAATAGATACTACTGGCTTATGACTAGTTATGAGAATAACTATTCTCATAATAACCTTTGAACTTGTTTCAGTATAACAACAATAATGGTCGTTATTAATAATATCTATCACGCACTGTAATTTTCTAAGAAGAAAGTAAAATTTTAACCCTCTTTCTTCATTGTATGTTAAATTAGCATATATACAGACACATACATTGCTGTTATATTTTAAACCTTTCTCTTTTCAAAAACCAAGTTAAGAGCTGGCCTTTTTCTTTTATTTTTTTCTTTTACAGAATCCTCACTTGAGTTTCTATCTCTGTTCTGTTGTTAAAAGCCTACAGTTTCACTTATGAAATCCCTTTTTAGGAAATACAATGTAATGTATACCTCCACCTTCACCCTTCATGTATCTAAAGACCACCAAACACAAAATGATACCACTGAGGAGAAAAATGTTGCTCATTCTGGAAATGAACAAAATATAATTTGTGTGAAAATTATTTTCCTGCTTCTTTTGCCAATTGATTCTGAACTCAGAAGTCAAATTCCATCAGTTCTGCCTTATGTGTGAAATATCATACATGGATGGAGTGGCAACATTAATCTCTGACTCAAGATTATGATGTTGGTCTCTTCCTTTTTGAAATGCTAAAATTTAACTTTAAGCCACTTAGTGAATCTGTATCCAATTTTTGTAGGTAGAAGCACATTTTCTGCGTAATTTCATGGGCCTCAAACTAGGACCTAGGGGCTCTGACCAGAGACAGAAGAGCTAGAATAATATCCTGCAGCCAGTTTTCTAAAGTAATGTCAAATTTACAAGAGTCTAATTATCACTACTGAAAAATTTAGGAAAGGGTTTAAAGGCTTTAAAACTATTGCCAAAGTAATCAATCTTCAAGTGCCATAAAATACTTGCAGACATTTATCCCCATAATTTCCTATATCAGACTATGGTAATGAAATATTATACAACATATCTATTTTGGGTACATTTATCACATAATGAGTTTTTCTATAAAGTATTACTTTGGTTTAGATGGAATGAAAGGTAGCTTACTCAAAGGGTCACTAAAGCACTGTCACAGTTATTTATTTTGGCTAGAAAATCTGTGTGTACTCAGAAATTTTATGACAAACAAAAAATATATACTAAGCTTTAACAATATGAAGATCCCATAGCCTGCTAAGGATGGATGGAGTTCACCTGTCAGGAAGGGGCAAGGGAATCTTTGGCAGTAGGATGGCCAACTTGGTGAGAAAGGCTTTAAACTGAGGGACTTGGTGGGTGGGGGCCAACGTGGCAATGCTAATGACATCACATCCAACGGGGGAATAAGACAGGCTAACCAGAGCAGTGATAAAAGTGCCTTAGCTGCCTTATGAGATGACAACCAGAAGTCCGACCACCTCAAGAGTTGGCTATAGTGGATCTTTGTGCACCCCTCCAGGGACACCTGCGTGCTCAGATATCTTTCTGAAATGTTTGTACACCAACACACACAACATGGGAAATAAACAGGAGGAACTAGAGGTCTGTGTACAGTTTCGGGGCCATGATTTGATTGCAATCACAGAGACATGGTGGGATAGCTCGCATGACTGGAATGCTGTCATGGATGGCTACAGTCTGTTGAGGAAAGAAAGACCAGCAAGGCGAGGTGGGGGAGTTGCTCTTTATGTGAGGGAGCAACTGGAATGCATCAAGCTCTGCCTTGGAGTGGAAGGAGAACAAGTTGAGAGCTTGTGGGTAAAAATTAAGGGACAGACAAATATGGGTGACACTGTTTTGGGCGTTTGCTGCAGGCCACCTGATCAAGAAGAGGAATTTCATGAAGCCTTCTACAGACAGCTGGAAGTAGCCTCACAATCGCAGGCCCTGGTCCTTGTACGGGACTTCAACCACGTTGTTATTTGCTGGAAAAACAACATGGTGAGCCATGCACGATCCACGAGGTTCCTGCAGAGCATCGAGGACAACTTTTTGATGCAGGTGGTGGAGAAGCCAACAAGGTGAGACGTGCTGCTGGGCCTTATGCTAATAACAAAGAAGGGCTGGTTGAGGATGGGAGAGTTTGGAGTAGCCTTGGCTGCAGTGACCATGAGATGATCAAGTTCAGGATCCTGCATGGTAAAAACAGGGCGACAAGTCAGATTACAACCTTGGACTTCAAGAGGGCCAACTTTGGCCTCTTCAAAGACCTCCTTGGAGGAATCCCATGGGCTAGGGCTCTAGAAGGCAAAGGGGGTCCAAGAGAGCTGGTCAGTGTTCAAGGACCACTTCCTCTGAGCTCAAGATTGGTGCACCCCCAGGAGGAAAAAGTCAGGCTGAGGAGCCAGGACACCTGCATGGATGACCAAAGAGCTTCTAGAGAAACTCAAACGGTAGAAGGAAGTTCCCAGTATGTGGAAAAAGGGACTGGAAACTTGGGAGGAAGATAGGAATGCTGTCAGAGTGTGCAGACATATGACGAGGAAGGCCAAGGCCCACTTGGAATTAAATCTGGCAAGGCATGACAGAGATAACAAGAAGGGCTTCTTCAAATACATCAGCAATAAAGGGAAGACTGGGGATACAGTGGGCCCACTGCTGAACAAGGAAGGGGCCCTGGTGACGCAGGATGCAGAGAAGGCAGAGTTACTGAATGCCTTCTTTGCCTCGGTCTTTAATGCTAAGGCTGGCCCTCAGGCACCTCAGACCCCAGAGAAAAGAGAGGACAAATCTGGAGAAAGGAAGACTTAGCATCAGTTGAGAAGGACTGGGTCAGAGATCACCTATACAACCTGGATCCTCACAAATCCATGGGCCCTGATGGGATACACCTGTGAGTGCTGAGGGAGCTGGTGGATGTTCTTGCTGAGCCACTCTCCACCATCTTTGAAAGGTCGTGGAGGACAGGAGAGGTGCCTGAGGACTGGAGGACAGCAAATGTCACTCCAACCTTCAAAAAGGGCAAGAAGGAGGACCTGGGGAACTATAGGCCAGTCAGCCTCACCTCCATCCCTGGAAAGATGATGGAGCAGTTCATGCTGGAGGTCATCTCCAGGCAAGTAGAGGAAAGAAGGTTATCAGAAGTAGTCAACATGGATTCACCAAAGGCAGATCATGCTTGACCAACCTGATAGCCTTCTGTGATTACATGACTGGCTGGGTGGGTGAAGGGAGAGCAGTGGATGTTGTCTGTCTTGACTTTAGTAAGGCATTTGACACTGTCTTGCATAGCCTCCTCACAGGCAAGCTAAGGAAGTATGGGTTCGATGAGTGGACAGTGAGGTAGACAGAGAACTGCCTCAACAACAGAACTCAGAGGGTCGTGATCAATGGGGCAGAGTCTGGATGGAGGCCTGTCACTAGTGGTGTTCCCCAGGGGTCTGTGCTGGGTCCAGTCCTGTTCAACATATTCATCAATGACCTGGACAAAGGGATGGAGTGTAACCTCAGGAAGTTCACTGATGACACCAAGCTGGGAGGAGCGGCTGATACACCAGCAGGCTGTGCTGCCATCCAACGAGACCTGGACAGGCTGGAGAGCTGGGCTGAAGGGAACCTCATGGAATTCAACAAGAGCAAGTGCAAGGTCCTGCACCTGGGGAGGAACAACCCCATGCACCTGTACAGGTTTGCAGTTGACCTGCAGGAAAGCAGCTTTGCTGAGAAGGACCTGGGAGTGCTGGTGGACAGCAAGCTGACCATGAGCCAGCAATGTGCCCTTGTGGCCAAGAAGGCCAACAGTGTCCTGGGGTGCGTTAAAAGGAGTGTGGCCAGCAGATCGAGAGAGGTTATCCTAGTCTGTCCTCATGAGACTAAATTTGGAGTACCAGGTCCAGTTCTGGGCTCTGCAGTTCAAGAAAGACATGGAACTACTGGAGAGATTTCAGCAGAGAGCTACCAAGATGATCAGGGGACTAGAACATCTCTCTCATGAGGAAAGGCTGAGAGACCTTGGTTTATTTAGCCTGGAGAAGAGAAGACTGAGGGGGTATCTTATCAATGCTTATAAATATCTAAAGGGTGGGTGTCAGGATGTTGGGACTAGGCTCTTTTCAATAGTGCCCAGTGACAGGACAAGGGGCAACGGGCACAAGTTGGTACACAAGAAGCTCCACCTCAATATGAGAAGAAAACCTCCTTTCCTGTGAGGGTGCCAGAGCAGTGGCACAGGCTGCCTAGGGAGGTTGTGGAGTCTCCTTCCCTGGGGACATTCAAACCCCGCCTGGATGAGGTCCTGTGCTCCCTGCTCTAAGTGTGCCTGCTCAAGCAGGGGAATTGGTCAAGAAGATATCTAGAGGTTCATTCCAACCCCTACCATTCTGTGATTTTGTGATTCTGTGATCTTAAAAAAATTCAAAGTTTTCATTGAAGAGTATATTTACAATATCAGCAACATTCTTCCAGTTTATAAATATATGCAAATTATCACCACTGCCAACATTTATCTCTGTCACTTTTACCAGTTGTCATGGTTTAGCCCCAGTCAGCAACCAAGACCCACACGGCTGCTCACTCCCCACTGCTGGGACGGGGGAGAGAATACGAAGAGTAAAAGTGTGGTAACTCATGGTTTGAGGTAAAGACAGTTTAACAGGTAAAGCAAAAGCCGTGCAGAAGCAAAGCAAAACAAGGAATTCATTCACTGCTTCCCATGGGCAGGCAGGTGTTCAGCCGTCTCCAGGAAAGCAGGGCTCCATCATGCGTAACGGTTACTTGGGAAGACAAATGTCATCACTCTCAATGTTTCCCCCTTCCTGCTTCTTCCCCCAGCTTTATATACTGAGCATGACGTCATATGGTATGGAATATGACTTTGGTCAGTTTGGGTCAGCTGTCCTGGCTGTGACCCCTCCCAGCTTCTTGTGCACCCAGCAGAGCACGGGGAGCTGAAAAAGTACTTGACCAGTGTAAGTGCTACTTAGCAACAACTAAAACATCTCCACATTATCACCGCTGTTTCCAGCAAAACTCCAAAACACTGCCCCATACTAGCTACTATGAAGAAATTTAACTCTATCCCAGCTGAAACCAGGACACAGTGCAGTTCTACTGTTCTCCAAAGTTCTCAAGATATGATTTTTATATTTTAGCTTGAAATTTAACCCCAGTTGAGACAGGAACTTTCTATATATCCATTGCATTGTAGTCCCTTCAGTTATCATTCTTCTGCTTCTCGAATATCAACTCTGTCCTCAGCAACTCCACTCAAGAGCTTCCTTGAAGGGCTCATAAAATCACTTCATCTTTCTTCCATCTTTTCTAAAATCCTTCCATTTAACTCTCCGCCTATGTCTAGGCCCTGAACTGTAAACACAGTTCTTGTCTGTCATGCTTTTTCTTTAGAATTTTTTAGCCTCTGTCTCTTCCTTACTCAAAAGGTTTCCTATCCCAGCAGTTTCACCTTCTGGATGTTTGCAGGATACTTGTTTCATCTGCTCATAGTTTCTGACAGACTTATGAACATTTTATACATGATTAATCATACAAACATATATATTTACTTAGAGTAACACACACATAACTATGAAGACATGAGGACATTTTCCAAGATCTTCCTCTTTCCAATTTCTTTTTTTTTTTTTTTTCTGTCTGACTTTTAATGTCTCACAAGACTTCTGCTTAGAATTTCTACCCTTTTCAACATACAGAATTGTTAACAGGAAATCCCAGCTCAGGGCTTTTGTTAGATAAAGTTGTATTTCCCTCATGACGTCGCTAACAGACTGTTTAGGAAGACATCAGAGGAGGGCTGTGATGTCATGAATAGTGCCTATATCCTGTTACATGAGTGCCATGGACATCTGATCTTCATATACTCAAATATATTTCATATTTTTCATTCTATGACACAGGAGTGCTTTCATACAATATTTTTTTTCTCTGCAGGTAAAATGGTTGTTGACTGCCTAGCACTTTGTCAGCAGTTTTTTTCATAGTTGCACAGTCAATTCCACAATGGCTTGTGTTTTTTTCACATGTTCCAAAAGTTCATTTATCGCCATATGGAAGTGGTCCAGTTTAAGAAGATCTAAAAGAAAGTCTGTCTGTTATCTCTGTTGAAATATATTTGTGCTAAGGGAATTTTTCACTACCTTAGCAAAAATGTCATTATATGAAAGGAAAGAAAGGGTGATATTTGTCATGCTGGTGTTCTTTTCACTGAGCTGCTGATAAAATTCTTCTGATGGCCTCAGATTTCCAGCTTTCTCTGTACTTTTCCAACATTAGATTTGAGGAAGAACATCTTCTGTAATCTTAACAGCAGCTACATTTCCTTTTACTTTGGTACTATTCAAGACTATCTCAACTCATTCTGGAACAACTTCTGATGTCTACCATAATCCATCTCTTTGGGGTCTTGCATAGCTCAGTGTATTTCACTCAAACATCTTTTTATCTTTCTTTACCAAACATCTTCCAATCTCTCAGTTTTATTTCTATTTCAGTGTCATGAATGTGGACATCTAATCTGATTGCAATGTATTTTTAAGCAGTCTCTGCTTATGAATGAAAGAGCTGATATTCCTGTCATATTTTGTTGTCGAAAAAAAAAGAAGGGTGTTAATGGGCTAGAAAGACAGCAAGATTCATCAGTGAGTAATGGTGATGTATGATGGTCAAGAACAGGAGGAAAAATACATGACTTGTGGGCAAGGAACAAAAAACTTTTCATAAAAGATATCACTGATTTCCTTTCCTGCTTGTAATTTTACTTTTTATTTATCTTGAAAGAATCTGGGAAATAAGTTTCTTCATGTTGAATACCAATTATTTTGTCAACAAAGGTTTTTTTTGCTTTCGCTGAAACTTGCAGCTCTAAGAAGAGCGCTCATAAATAATGATCAAGTGATCAATTGTCTAACTGAAAAGTTGACTGAACAATTACAAATTTTATTTTTAAAATATATATTATTTTATTACAAAAAGTGTATTAATTTCTTGTATTGTACAATGTTTTATATTAAAAAAAGTAGGTTGAACTCTATGTTTAGTGTACCTTCATGGTTCTGAAGATATGTCTTAATCTTCCATTAGGACACAGTATTGATCAAAAACATAGTTTCATTGTTTTTGATAATGAAAAGAGAGGTTTATCTGAGAACTACAGTATTGTTCCTCTGAAAATAATAGTCCTTGTAGTAACTGTTTCATTAATAAACAATTCCATACTTGCCTTGTCAAAGTAATCGATAAAGGCTAACCTTTATAATATTAAAATAAGTGGCAAATACAGTGGCATGAAATACTCTTTATGAAAAATAGCCAAAACAAAGTAAAATAATAATAATTATTATTATTATTGTTACTGGAGAAAAGTTACAATTATTCTGTATTTAGCTTTCTAGCACCTGTGCTGGTGCGCAATGACCCTTGAATTATCACAAAAAATTCAAATCCATCAAAATACTCTGAAGCAACTATGTAAATATATATATCTGCAGAACATCAACTCACAACAGAAATAACTGAAATTCAAACAATGAGGAGCATCAAATTAAGTTGTTTAAATCTTTCTAGTCAAGTCTGATTGCTGCTTTTGATAAAATTACAGGATTAGTGGTTTCAGAGAACACAGCAGATGCAATATATTTAGATTTTACTGAAGCGTTTGATGTGTTGTATTGTGAAACCACACAAAATTAATTCAAGTTGGCTCAGATAAGAATACTACCACAGAGCCTGACAAAAATCATTGGAGAATCATAAACAAAGAATCATGATAATCATCACAGTTTTGCTGTGGAGAAGTTTCTGAGAAGAATGATAAGGTCTGGTGCCTCTTTTTTTCATGTCTTTTACTTATTGTATGGTGATACAAATAGCATATTCTTAAAATTCTTAGGTATGTGCTTTCTTCTTTGAGTTTGGCGGAGAATTTGGAGGTAAAATCTGTGGCGAGTTGCCTGCTTTTTTCCAAGAAAATTTATAGTCATGAGTGGAGAGCAGGTAAGAGAAATTCTCCAGCAATTTTCTTACTGATTTGAATGGCAGTCGTATTTTTCTCTAAGCTAGATTGTGCTTAAATCCTTATGCTCCGTCCAATGTTGCCACAATAACATGATAGTTATGACTGCCCTACATACCAAGGGCAGTGATAAATGCAGTCATTTTACATGAAACACGTGCATAATTTTAAAAAGACACTAAGAAATTATGTAGAATCTGAGACTGGGTATCTGTGTGAACTGTTCTAGTCCATGAAAAGATGGAGTGAAAAGAGCAAGGAGCACAACGATAGCTGTGGCTGGGGAAGGAATGGTCTATTAGAACTTCCCTATTTCTGTAATCTAAGCAACAACATGTGTGTACCTTTCTACTTATTTTGTTTTTTCTACTTCTATGTAGTAATAGGTTCATTCTATTTATATAGAGTAATTCATCCTGCCCCTACTCCTTTTGTTCCAGTTAATGCCTTGGTCTGTCTCACCAGAAATAAAGCAAAAGGGTTTGACAGATTTTAATGAGAACTTAGAGATTTGGGGAAATTCTGCCTAGTTAGTCAGCTTGCTTTAAAAAAAATAAATAAGAGCTTGCAAGCATGTGAGCCTGGGGAGAGCTTAATTAAAGTGAATGTGGAAATTAAACTGAAAAGGAAAAAAAAGAAAACGAGGGCCAGCAAGAAGGAAAGAAAATCAGTCAGGGAAATTGCTGAAGGAGTGAGACTAAAAAAACAAGTACTAGGAAATCAAAACATGGCATTTCATAATCATCCTGTGGTAATACTTTCCAGTAGTTCTTCCCACAGATGTCCTCCACAGACCCTTATCACATAAAGAAGAGATCTCCCTAGTGGAAGGACAGACACTGTGCTCCCACTGTGGGACTGACTATGCAAAGGAGCTTGCATAAACTGAAGAGTTTGTCTACATAGAGAAATTTCCAGGCATAAACCTGGCAGAATAATTAGTCCACTTTAAACTATTCTGATATGACTCCCCACTGTCAAAATTATTTAGGAACAAAAGCGCCTTTATTATTTAGAAGTAAAGTAATTAATCCTGAGAACAGCTGGATTTACTCAGTGATTGACTGTCCACATGGGGGAGTTATATAAGCATAGCTAGAGTAAACTAATCTGATTGCTGTAGCTATGACGGAAATTACCACACATAAACAGACATTTTTTAATAGAATATAATGATAATACATGTCCTTTTCCCTGTATGAAAATTTTTAAGCATGGATAACAAATTTAAACACATGAGGAGAGACAGATTTTTTTTTTTTTTAAAGAGGTACAGTATGAGTCATTGGCAGTTTCAAAAATATATTCTATGAAAAGCAATTGAACTACTCGGGTTCTTTGACCTATGGAACAAGAGGTTGATAGAGGTCATGCTAATATTTCATAGCGAGACGTAACAGCTTTTATTAAGCTAAACTGTAAGCTCATAAAAGAAATTAACAAGATCTGACAAAAAGCAGCAAAATCTAAACTAAATGCTGGGTAGACACAGGTGCTCTTAATTACTGCTTATTATGTTAATAAGGCCACTGGAGAAAAGCGTCATTAGATGTTTGAAGTAGGGAGGGCCTACGTGGATAGGTGTTTTGGCTGTGAGCTGGAGTAGGTGACCATTTCAGATCTTCAGTAATGGCCAATCTCTGAGAAAAGTAGGCACTCACATAACCAGGTGCAGGAGAGGCAATTGTCACTTTGCACCTAAATGAAGGAGATGAAGGTGTTAATTAATGCAAGACTAATATGTCTTGCTTTATATTTTTCTGCTTGTGTTAAGTTCTTTCCAGGTCTTTGGTTTTTATTTTGTGGGTTGTTTTTTTTTTTCTTCAGTTTCCATGCAAAATTAGTTTATGGATTGGGTTTTCTTTAAAACATGTAAGAATCAAACACCTGATTGCCATGAATTTTCTCTGGAAGTTGCAACCTATCATGAGCTTATTCTTTTTTCTTTAAATCCCACTCAGTAATTTATATTATTTTGTCAAGCTTCTTTCATTTTTAGGGGGGATGTATTTTTCTGTCCCAAGAACAGAAGTTTTGCCCACTTACTCATCCCAACAGTATATTATCCATAAGCAACATTGCAGAGTTTTTAAAATAAGAAAAGTTGATTCAAAAATCTGTCACTAATCTGTAATTAACTCTACATTTCCTAATACATGAAAGAAAAAATTAAAAAAATAGAAAAGTGAACCCAAATTAAATCAAGAGAAATCTGGTCATTTTGTTATACTGTTTGGGAAAGGAAAGAGAATTGAAGCATGAACACAAGCCAAATACATTTTATGAAAAATGTGTTTGGTGATAAACGATTTGATAATGGTAGTCATGGCGAAAATTAAAATAGTTGAGTAGTAACATTATGAAATAAGATCTTATGAGATCATTGAACATGCTTTGTTTTGTTTTAAAAGTTAGTGAGTTCCGTTTTGGCTATGACTTTAAAAAGCTTATTTAAGAAATACTCAAAGCTTTCTTCAGCTTTTGCTCAGAACTTTTCTGACTGCCAAAGTACTCTGGCTTCATAAGGAAAAATTCTAGTGCCAGAGGCCAAAGTATGTTAGTTAAAGCTGAGGGACAGACACAAATACATGTTTGGCTTTGCAACCATAAGCCCTGGTTAGCTCATCTCCCCACATCACAAATTTAACCATCATGGACAAAGCACAACTATACTGCATCAACTAGGAGCTAATGTCACTGAATCTAGAATATAAAAAAGATATTGAGACCTTTCAATTCTAAGTATCATCCCCAGCTTATTTTGAGAAAAGTTGATGTGAGAAAAACCTTGCTTGGAGTTTGTAACTCACATAGTTTAGTGACTTAGGCCATTTTCTAGTACATTAATCAGTTACACCATGAAGTATGTCTTTTTAAAGTGAGAACTATAAGCAACATACATCAGCAATAGTGTTCATGAAAATCTCCAGGACCCGATTCCCCGACATCCAGCATTCTGTGATGCAAAATATTATTGATACAAAATGGTATTTCACACCGTTGTGATGCAGTTGTGAGATTCTCCAGGCTGCAGTGAGAAAGGGGCACTAAGCAGAGCCTTGTGTGGCTTCCTCACCTGGGTTTGGTTCTGTGCAGCTACTAGTATGGAACTGAGTGGGACAGGTTGTGGTTCCCTCAGTGCTCATGGCACCAACTGTCCAGAAGCCAGGGGGGGCATTCTGCTGTGAGGTATTCTCCCATGTCATTCACCTTTCTCAGCAAGCAACGACTATATTACCAAGTATTTTGACTTGATAGCAATAGACCAAAACTGTTTGTGCAAGTCACCTGCATAAATGGTATGTGCAGGTCAGTTCATTTACTTAAGGCTGGATTTTTTTCTGGTTTCCTGTAACACATATTCCCTCAGTGCTCATGATCTAAAGCTATCTGAAAGCCCAGTCATTGCTTCAGGTCTTTATCCTTCCCAAGGGTGGCTGAAACACATCTGAAGCACACCCAGGGAGAGCTTCTGGTTTAATTTCCTCCTGAAGGAATCTATTTCACATGCAGCAGAACTCCTAGACTTTAAACAAGATGCAGTGAACATGGACAAAATGTCATTATTTTTATGCAACTCTTGTTAGTAAAGATTCAGCTAAATTTGTTTCTCTGCTTACATAAGAACTGCCATGCTAAACAAATCAGAAAGTTCCCCTGACCCCATTTTTTATTTCCAACATCAGTGAACTCTATGTGCTCAGGAATAGAAGAATAAGATTTTAACAATTACAGTGATTTTATGGTAAGGGCCAAAGAACAAAGATGATTAAGTGCATACAGATTCACATAGGTGCAACTTCAGTTGGCAGAAGAAGGAGTTACCATCAGCTGAACAGAGCCATGACCCCACAGCTTCAGGAGCCGAGATTCCTGGAGACTTGTTTTTAATAGTTTAATAAGTAGATAACTACCTCCAGCCTAACATCATGTAGTGAAAGAACACAAGAATAACCACCGATTTAGAGATCCAGCTGAAATCCTTACACACCAGTGTTTTAGAAACACCCTAAGCCACAAATTCGACTTGAACAATCATAGTAATAGTTGCTAGAGAATGTGCTCACTGTATATTTTCCTGACCCTTTTAAGGTCATTTATACTTTTGTACTCCCGATCTTCCCGTACAATGCATCCACAATTTCATTGTTTGTGAAAAAGTGTGCCTCATATTGTTTGCCTTACATTTGATGCCATATACTTTTCTTCAGTTAAATGTCTGTGCTTTTGAAGGCCACAGTGGTCTAAATGTGCACTATCAGCATGAATTAAGATCAAACAGATAGGCAATAAGAATAAAAGCAGGGTAGGCATAAAGGAATAATGAGAGACAAAAAATGGTGACAATGTAGGATAAAAATGTGTTGTGGTTTGACTCAGTGTTCCAGTGCAGAGTTTGCAGTTGGTCAGTCACGGAATACTTTGATGGCCAAATCATGTTGTGAATAAACAAACATTTCTATATTTGGCTGAGTGTAAGGTTGTAGTGTTAGCTCTAGTATTGAGCTGGATTATTTTATTTCTTTTCCCCTCACTATTTAATATTCTATGTTGTTTGGTTTTTAGTTTAAGATAAAATTAATTCTTTCATCCACTTCAGTGGAGTCTGTGAACTGCTGAGACCGAGACTGTAAAAGCTGTAAAGCACAGATTTTTTAAATTTAGTACCCCTTATTTTGTAGTTCCTTTACTCTTGGTAATTAACAAGTAGAGAAGAATTTGTTATATCACTGAAAACAACGTAAAGAAACCTAGCAAAGAGATAAATCTCCAATACACTACCTAAGATGCAGAATTTGTAACACGAGTAGTAATAAAGTAGTTACAAAGTAACACTTCATAGAAAATTCAGTAGAAATTAATAAAGGTTACATAAACAGGTGTATTGCCTAAAGCATAAAAGAGAGTTGCTAATTCACAGTACATAATAGCTAAGAATTCTTCATTTCACTGTGGTCATTGTCCTTTATGTATACTCTGAACATATGCTTTGAATATACATGAATGTGGTGATATTCTTCTAAATCTGTTTTTAGCCACCACTATTAGCCGGGGTGGGGGGAGAAGTCACACACTCCTCAGCTGTCCAAAGAAGAATAAGAACGACCATCCAAGGGTTTAACTTTACTGAGCTAGTTTAAGTTTCTTTGCTCATAAAAGTCTTTAGAATTTAACCAGCAAAAAATAAGTTTTTTCAAAGATTAATTAAAAATTTGAGAAGTATGACAAGACAGATTGAGGTTTGTATGCAACAAGATTTTTTTAGATGGTGTCTGGAAGATAGGAGCCACCTGCAAAATGAAGCTACTGTTGCAGATATATATTGCATATTGCTATATTTCAGTTCCTTAACTAAAATATAAATACCTTTATGACCTGTTCTGAAGTCACCAATAATTTCTGCTTTAGCAATGAAAGAGAAAGACCAAAATGATGTATAATTTGGGCCAAGTTCTTCAAAATGTAATCAGTTAATACTCCCATTGGATTCAGTAATATCTTTCCTTAAGTAGAGGTGACTAAATATGAGTCTACTTTTGAGATAGACTGTAATATTTTTAGTGTAATCTTAAAAAAACTTGATTTTTAATAATGCAATGTTATCTTCTAAAGCAATTTGTTTATTGCCTTGTAGCTTGATACAGTGTCAATCAGATAAAGCGCTAATAGATGCAAACATATTTTACATTTTCTTAAATACCTTTTTTAGGTATTTGATGCATTTTAGAGGTCAACTTTCATTCTTTGTGACATATATCCCCTTAAAATACACTAGAGCTATCCTTATATACAGAGGGTAGAAGTGAGCTACATGGTAGTTCAAAGGCAATCTGTAATTCCACATATGCCAGACATCTGATCCCAATCTATCTTTCTCCCAAGAGTAATGTTCACACTTTTGTAACTCTTTAATAGGAGTATTATATGCACATAGTTTTAAATTTTATTTATTTTTCTCAAATTTATATTAATCTTGCAACACAGAAAACACTACTTTTATGGGGTTTTTTTGGGAGGAGGCAATTCAATAGTTCATTGAGGTCTTCTGTAGCAAGTCATTCAGAATGCTGACTCTTCTCTCATTCTCATTTGTAAATATTCTAAATTAAAACCACAGCACACCTGCACACCAGTATAAGAAAGGCAGTGCATTTATTGGCCATACTGTAACTATTCTAGCTAAAGGGAGTATATCAAACTCTTTTAATTTGGTATTATGTTATGAAATTTCATGCAAAAATATATCAGATTGCACTTTGTCTGTAGACAGATGGAAAATCAGGTTAAATAATTGTGAGTGAGCTTAAATGCACTGAGACTTAGAATTACATCATCTGGTCATATGCATGTAAGGATCTATTTCAGAAATGCAATCAGCCTTGGTGTGGGGGTCGGTGCTGTACTGCCCTGCGTAAGGTAAAACTTCCAATATTATAAAAGGTGCTTATGATAATTATGTTCCTAACTGGTATGCCTGAAATTAGGTTAAATGAAGCTAGATCTAAGACAGAGTTTCTAATGCAAGGACAATTTTCTTCATTTTTACATAGTTGCAGGAGAAAAAAAAAAAAAAAAAAGGAGAAAGAAAAGTAGGAAATAAGAGGCCACTTTCTTTCTGTGCTTGTAATACAAAGGAAGCCTGGCTCTGGCAATTCGCAATATATAATTCTGTGGTCCAGGTTTGTGTTAGTGGGGTAAGGGTTGGCTGGGTAATAACTCAATCGCTACAAAAATCCATCCGTTATGCAGCTACACCACCAGCTGTGGTTATGATCCAAGACTTCCCTAGACTTTTAATTAGCCTTTTGGGTCTCCCTTCAGCAAAATACTTAAGAATGTGGGTAGCTATAAGGACAGGGTAGCGCAAATGACTTCAATGGGATTCCTGCTGAATTTGAACCCTAGTCACTTATGTTGAAAGAAAAACCCCTAGCCTAACATAAATGAAATATATGGTTTCATCATTATCAAAGTAAAGATTTATTTATTTATCATCCAATAGAATCCATTCATTTAAGGAAAAAAGAAATAACCCCCTAAATATTTCCTTAGCAAATCCATTTTCCAAACCTCTGCAAAACCTAACATGGACCACAGGATTATATGATGAAAATCATTAGAAGCCTTTAAAGTATTCAATTTCTGCAATATTCCATTTCCTGATCTTTCATTTAAACCACATCATTGACAAATGTAAAGAAAAAAAAAAAAAGACAAAAAAACCCCAAACATGTTTTCCTTTTCTTCTTCTCTCTGGATATCTTGCAATAATATAGATTTCACTTAAAATAAGTTCAACTTCTCCTACTGTATTCAAACTGTTCTATATTTACGTATACCTCACTAAGTGGTACTTCTTTCCTTTATCTTCAGAACATCTAACTTGTTCATTAAATTGCCTTATCACACAGCACAATATTGGTTGTAGGCTTCCCTTCCTTAAACCAGCACTTCCAAGTAGCCGCACAAACGGAAGAGCTTATCTTAAAAAAGGTTAATATGATCTTGTCAGTGAGTCATTCTGCTTGTCAAAGAGATAGGACTCTAAATGTTTGTTTCTTTGTGAAGGAACCTGAAGGTAATTTGTGAAAATAGCCCACTATTCAAAAGCATAAATCCAGATGTCATTACCAGCCATTCCACGTGAGTTTCAAAGATTAACTAGAGTTGTGTTTTGATTCCTCAGTGGCTTGAACAAAATTCAAGGAACCACTTAGAAAGTAAAACAACAACAAAATACTTTAGAAATAGGCATTAAATTAGCTTTTGCTTTCCATCCAAGGAAAGGGAAAGGAATGCTTTATAGTATAAAATATGGTTACAATCAGTACATGTTAATACCCAAGGAGATTTTTTTCTCTATGTTCTACTGCCATTTATAAATCATTTGAAATAGGTTTCCGAAAACATATTCAGGAAGCCTGGTATAATTTCTGAAGGGGAAAGTGAAAACGAAGCAAGACATTAAACTATGTGCATTTTCATTATTAGGTTAGCAGGAGCTTTAGGTAGTATATATAGAAAAGGTACTTGCTTTCTTTGCAAAGTCAAAAAATCTGAACAAAAAGGGCATGATTTCTAAAAAGTATTTGCAGGAGTTTTTTATCAGTT
Source organism: Phalacrocorax carbo (assembly GCF_963921805.1). Taxonomy (NCBI): domain Eukaryota; kingdom Metazoa; phylum Chordata; class Aves; order Suliformes; family Phalacrocoracidae; genus Phalacrocorax; species Phalacrocorax carbo. Next base: position 17,340,945 of record NC_087514.1, on the reverse strand, counting down.
TGAGCATGGGGATAAGTACAAAAAATAAAAAACAACCACTTCCTGGAGACCACCACAGACACTATTTTAATAAAAAAGGCCATGATTCATAAAATCTACATATTAGTTTAGTTTCAACAACCTAAAATCAAACCAACAAAAGCATGCAGGTTTTGCTGAAAGATTGGCTAGTCCTTCAAAATCTTTGCACTTTGAATAGACTATTTCAATTGGAAGGGACTTAAAACGATCATCTAATCCAGCTGCCTGACCAGTTCAGGGCTGACCAACTTAAAGCATGCTATTACAGGCATTTTCCAAATACCTCTTGAACACTGACAGGTTTGGGACACTGACTACCTCTCTAGGAAGCCTGTTCCAGTGTTTGACCACCCTCCCAGTAAAGAAATGTTTCATAACATCCAGTCTAAACCTCCCTGGTGCATCTTTTCGCCATTCCTTTGCATCGTATCAGTGGATACCAGGGAGAAGAGGTCAGCACCGCAGTACCTCTGACTTAATGTATAAGTTGTATCCCTGCAGTGTAAAAACCCCAAGGATACAAAATCAAAATACCTGTGAATTGTGACTAAGATCAACATGCATCCCAGGAATGCACATGTTGTATGTACCATTTCTCTGATACCTCAGCCAGGTACAGAAATTGCCAAGAAGAACGAGCTTTAATATAAAAGGTTCCTTATACTTTCAGCATGCTAAGGTATAATTTGCCATTCTTATTTAATTCCCGTGACACTCAGCTGTGCTTCCAAAACCTACCCACCTTACTGTACCTAGTAAAATCCTTTTTCTGATGTGTTTTATTGTCTTCTGTTGGCTACTTCATTTTCATTAACTCTTCTGTTTGGTTTTGTGTTTTTTTTTTTTATTTCTGCTTCCCCCACAATTTGAATTTTTTTTTCTCATTTCTCCCTTCTGCTTCCATCTTCTTGTAGCAGAATATATTTTTATATAGAGAGATATATATACACATATACATACATGTATATATACACACACACATATATATAATCCTGGATTTATCCTCAGTCATCTACCACCATTTTCTTACCATTTCCCTTTGCTTTTTTGGCACTGTTTGCTCGTTCCTTGCCATCTATTTAGTCTCTCACACATTTTCCTGAGCTTCAGCATGCATTCTTTAAACTTAATGTTTCAAAGGCAGGATTTTCTGAAGATATGTCTCAGAACTTAAATAATTTATTACAATATGTTGAAAGCATATTTTCCAAATATACTTTAACCCAAATAAATCTCAATATTGGACAGCTAAAAAGGCATCTTCTCCAGTGATAATGGCCGGATAAATAGCTGAAATTGCTTCATTAGAGCAACATGGTATCAGGTAGGTAAATCCCAGGAATATTTTTCTTCATCATTTGGTACTTCAGAATTGATAGGCCTTTCTTAGAGATAAACTCTCTGAAGCAATCCAAAGGTACAAATATAAACACCCCATACCTAGGAGACAACACATGGGAGCCAGGAGGCAGTAGCGAGTCTTTACTAAAGTCTCTACAAAATTGGCTTTATCACATTTGTTTACATAAATGTGTAAGATTTATTCCAACCTGTGTTTAAAATTAAAAATAAAATTATTTTTTATAGAAAAAGCTCCAAGATAATCCATCCTCTTTCTAATTATTTTTTCAGACAAATCAGTGTAATCATGCTGAAGGAACTATGGAGTTAGTCTCAAATATAAGCAAGCTTAACATGGATTTTCAACACTCTCACAAGTCCTCTGAAGTTTGTTTGAGAAAATTATTTTCTTTAAAATAAAAATAATTTCCAACTAGCAATGTGTGGGATTTTAAAATTTGGTATAAATTTGTATGATTGCTAAAATATTTCTAAATTAAGGTCATGAAACAAGTTCAGAGCAAGTTGCATTAAGTGCCTCTACTCCTGTGTAGGTCTTTCTTTTCTCTTGCAAAACCTGATTTGATGAATCCTTCAAACAGGTGTTGAAAGAAACACTTCAGGATGATGGTACACCTCCCTGCCTTATTTTGTGGTTTAAGGAACTCCAAGTGTTACACTAGCAAAGCATTAACTACTCAATATGAAGGAGGTTAGGTTTTGCTTTTTTTAAATTTTATTTTCTATGTTTTTCTAATTTATTTAATTTTTCTGCAACGTTCAGCAAAACATGCTGCAAATTAGCAGGCACAGGGGGAAACCTCAAGGGAGACCAGATAAAGGATTTAACTCCCATTTTTTTCCAACACAACAAAGCCCTGTTTGCCTCATATCTTGTACTTGCACTATAAGGGATCCAGCGTCTGTTGCCTATAGAATTTGATGATTATTTTTTTTTTGTGGTGTCTGAGAAGTCTGTTCCCTAGGACTGAAATTAAATAAAAATAAAAATTGTTCATTAAAAAAAAAGTAAACAGAGTAAGCTACCTTTCTGAGAACATAAAAATTCATGATTATTTCTTACTTGTTTGTTTCCAGACTTGGTTGGTTTAGTTATTTTTTCTCTTTCTAGAAAAATAATTTTTGTTGCCAATTTTGATACCAGTGAAACAAATACCCTCCCATTAAATGGAGCAATGAAATATTTTTGTAAATATTGTGGACAGATATGAAGAAGACTTTTTTTTGCTTTTGAAGTAGGTGCCTATCAATGACTGATCTCACATGAAAAAGGACAGTTGAACTTCAGTCATCGAGAACTGAAAGACATGTCTCAAATATGGCATTAACTGTTATAAATTCTATGGAAACAGAAAATGAGTGGAGAATGAAAGAAGAAAGAATAATCTGTAAAGTCAAATTTGATGTCATTTTTGCCTTTTCCTTTCAGAAAAAAACCTCACATTTTCTTCAGAACTATTTTTATAGAATGTACAGATCATCATTATTTCTGGTTAAATCTTACTGATTTTTTGTGTGTGACTTGAAGGACTCCAGAAAAAATTCTGTTGAAGCAGAACTTTTTAAAAAATTGTTTTCTAATTAATTTTGCATTGAATCAGCAGTTTGAATTGCAGTGATCTGCTAAAAATGTTTCACATTCCACCTGGTCAGAGGAGCGTATTCTAAGACGGATTCCTGTTATGGGTTCAAGGTAGTTTTAATGTGTCTGACTTCAGATAATCTATAAGCACGCCTAAAGCACTTGCTATTGTGTTATTATGGATAAGATTTTGTTTTACTAGCTAAAGAAGGTTGCAAGCATCTTTACATACTGCAGCCTCAGATGCTTACAGGTATTAGCTAATTTATTTATCCAATTATTATATATTATTAAAGATACTGTATCAATTCAACTTTGGAAGAGATAAAAGTCATTACACACATATACGACTAAAGAAGTAGGTAAGTAGGCAGTTATATTTCCAAAACTGTCCAAATTTCTCATTCCCATTTCCCATTCAGACTCAGAGACTGAGGAATTAATCCCCAAATTTTGGCATCTTTCTCACAGAATCACAGATTGGAAGGGACCTCAGGGATCATCTAGTCCAACCTTTAAAGAGTCCAAACCTTTCAAGTTCTGAGTCCCATTCCTTTCATATTCTGGTATTAGGTAGTCTAACAAACACATCAGGTTTTGCAGATTCTCCAGGAAATTAATACATAACCTTTACAGGCAATGTTTGACCTTGAGGGTAGAATCTATAGAGGTGCTACTGTTAAGGTGAGTTATCTCCTTGGCTGAAAGGGCAAAGTAAAGTGAGCTACAGCAGGTCGAGCAAGACCCTTGATAGTATCAAAGCTTAATATTTTGCATGGGAATACTCCAGTGCAAAAGGTTTATCTCACCCTGCATGTCAGTTACAAACACTTGTGGATTGCTGAACCTCTAAACAGCTGCTGCACTGCTGTAACCGATCTGTTTAAATCTCATTGAGATCTGTGTGTTTGAGAGTAATATCTTGCTTAAGTTAATTTGTAAGAAATGAAAGCGGGGCTACCAACCTCAACAGGTGCCTGCTTAGCTCAAAAGGGGGACATGTACAAATGTAATCAGGAATTTACTGAGACTAAAGAGTAGTCTTTGAATATGAGTGTACAGGCCATTCTTGTATACGAATAAAACTTTTTGGCACATTATTTATCTCATTAACCAACTTCAGGGATATGAGTCAACTGTTTTCATCTTCATTTTTTACCTTTTTTACTGATGGGATAAAATAACATTATATATTCTTTGTATATGAACACTTTACTTAATAGCATTAGCTGGCTCAATAGGAACTAGTTCAAGAACCAAAAAATATCCCTGAGTTTTCATTACTTATTTCATGTAAAATAGCTAAAAATATTTTCTTCCTGTCTTATTAAAAACCAAATGAATAAAATCAATACTTGACCCTCAAAATAAAGACAATGCATTAATATATGTGCAGTTTTATACCAGAAAATAAAAATCTTTTGGATTTTCATCATCAAGTGGAAACTAGAATGTGGGGTAGGGAGAAGGAAGTTGAGATTTGTTCATTTACTAGTCAGATTTATCTGCATATGCTCCTCACAAATAAATTTTGATTTTTTAAGATGGTGAAAAATAAGAAGGAAGGTTTTGACAGAAAAACTGTGTATCTTCAAAGCAAACTCAGAAATTAGTCATAAGAAATATAAAAGGTGATGAGAATATGGATTCAATTTTCTATGGACTTTCTGGAAGATAGGAAGTCCAACTGGGAGGCAGTAAATAAACAAGATATAATTCATCTATTATATCAGAATATGTTGTTACCTTTGCTCAGCATTTTGAGATTCTGTCATGGTTTTAGCTGGGACAGAGTTAATTTTCTTCACTGCAGCTGGCCTAGTGCTGTGCTTTGGACTTAGTATGAGAACAATTTTGATAACACACTGATGTTTTGGCTGTTGCTGGGCAGTGCTTGTACTAGTCAAGGACTTTTCCAGCTTCCCAGGCTCTGCCGGGTGCACAAGAAGCCGGGAGGGGAGGGGGCACAGCTAAGAGAGCGGATTCAAACTGGCCAAAGGGATATTCCATACCATGTAACGTCATGCCCAGTATGCTACCTGGGAGGGGCTGGCCGGGGGAGGGAAGCAATCACAGCTCAGGGTCCAGCAGCATCGGTCGGCAGGTGGTGAGCAGTTTCATTGCTTATGGTTTTTTTTGTTTTTCAAACAAACAAAGCTAGGTCTAATCTTTGACTCTTGTTACCTTAGGTAGAAGATCTGAGCTGATATGAGTTTGCTGTATTATATAGTTGTGTACAGTAGGAGGAAACATTAAATATTTCTCACCAGTTCTGTATTTAATAACAGTACAACTTTGGTTAGAATCATGAAGTGTGGACTGGGACTACTCCCAGAACCCACTTAACTCAGTGAACGTATTTCCATTGACTTTCCATTGGAATTTTAGTCAAGTTACTATTGAGAATTTGCATAATAATGCAAATTTTAATGAATAAAATCTTGTCTTTAAAGAGAAAATATAAGCAAAAATATTTGCTGACGTATCAAAAAAAGTAAATTATTGGAACTGCTAAGAAACAATGTGGTTGGGTTTTTTTCCTGCAGAAATAATTTCTAAATGTTCCCCATCACACGACAACAGAAAGTTGGTAATGAACTGTATAAAAGAAATCATATACAAATTACATAACTCTTGTATAATAGGAAAAGTCCATCACAGTGCTGATAAGTGATGTTATGTACAGTACTATTCTTGACGTTGGTTTAATGCATTTTTCTTTTCTGAAAATTTATCAGTTCTTAAGGAATGCTCACCTTTAATGTCAACTAATGGTCAGAGTTATAGTAAGCATGACTTTAAAATATATAAAGAGTTGGAGTAACTTAGCCTAAGTAGAATCTTCATATTTGTAGAAAAGCTATTGTAAAAATAAAATAAATAACCTATTTGAACTGTCAGATTAGTTTGCATATATCTTTCTTCAGTCCAGTGTTTCTCTGATTTTCCACATTTTCCTGCAAATCAGTCCTAGGTACCTTCTGGAGTGAACAGAAAGTACTCTTCAGAAGGATAGTTCAGTCCAAGAAAAGTTCCAAGAAAAAAAATTTCTTTACCAAGTTTGGGTCTAATATGCTTTACAATTCCGTACAGTCCCACACCTGCAGTCACAGAATCACAGAATATTTGGGGCTGGAAAACTCTGACAATCATGTAGTCTAAACTCCTGTTCAGAGCAGGGTCAGCTAGAGCAGGTTGCCCAGAACTGTGCCCAGCCAGGTTTTAATATCTACAGGGATGCAAACTCCATAGTCTCCCTGTATGATCTATTCCAGTGTCTGACCACCCTCAAAATAAATACATAATTAAATAAATTTTAAAAATCTTCCTTGTGGTTAATTGGCATTTCCTGTATTTCAGCTTCTGCCCATTGTCTCTTGTTCCATCACCGGGCACCTCTGAGAAGAGTCTGGCTCCACCTTCCCTACATCCCTGAACATGTCCCACATCACATATTCGTACATATGGGTAAGATCTCCCTGACCCTTCTATTCCACAGGCTGATTAGTCCCAGCTCTCCCAGGCCCTTCTCATGTGAAAGATACTCCAGTCCCTTAGTTATTTTCTTGGCACTGTGCTGGACTCACTCCAGCATGCCCGTGTCTGTTTTGTATTGGAGAACCCAGCACTGGATACAGCACTCAGATGTGTCTCACCAGGGCTGAGTAGAGGGGAAGCCTCCCTTGACCTGCTGGTAACACTTTGCCTGGTGCAGCCCAGGAGACTGCTGTCCTCCTTTGCTGCAAGAGCACATTGCTGTTTCATGGTCAACTTGTTGTCTACCGGGACTTCACAGGGCCGCTCTCAGCTGGTCACCTTTTGGTAACTAAAAACTCACTGCTACACTGCTATTTCATTTGGATAATTTTAAATTGGAAAAATAACAAAACAATTTTTTTTTAAAAAAAGCACAGCAGATTTTTTTTTAAAGGGACACTGCAGCATCACTTTACTACCAAGGAACTGAGCAGTGTACAGTGTGGATGTGACTAGTGGTTCACCTCAGACAGTACTTGTTCTGAGCAGTGCTAAGACATGAAGAAAAAGGTAAAAGATGCTTCACAATGTTGTATTTTAAATGGAAAGTTTCTTTGTACTTTGCCAATAAAATTCATGGTGTGTAAAAAGTATCCCACAGGGAAAGTTTAGAAACTGCTCTTTAGAAAGTGTTGTTGGCAGTGGAAGATTGCTAAGGGAGCTTACCTGACGATGTACAGAGTTACATTTGAGGAAAAAAATAATGCATGCTAGAATGTGCTGGAGTGAAAGGTGTTGAGAGGAGAGCTGTTTAGTGCTGGATTTCAGGGATGTATTTGAAAGTAGCTTTTCCCATATGTAGGTGGAAATTACTTTACAAGCTGATCTATCCAAGCAAGTGAATATAACTCTGGCTGGTAGAAATATTGTTCTAAGTCATCTGTGGCAGATGCTGGCTGAATGGCTGCTGTTAGACACTGATGATTTCTGCCAGTGAACCCAGTTAAAAGTGCCCACACCATGGGCATTGTAGATGCCCCATCCCTGGAAACGTTCAAGGTCAGGCTGGATGGGGCTCTGAGCAACCTGATCTAGTTGAAGATGTCCCTGGTCACTGCAGAGGGGTTGGAATAGATGACTGTTAAAGGTCCCTTCTAACCTAAACCATTTTATGATTCTATGATTTTACCTCTAGGTTCTGCAGGGCGTTAACTTTTCCCCTCCATAATGGCAGTATTGTGTGCCCCTGCAAGACAGAGCTCCTGATCCAATCACCTGTCCCGAGTATTTACTTTGGATCACCTACTAGGATCCTCATGGGTCTCCTCAGACCTCACTGAAGTTGTAGACTTTCTAGGTTTTTTGTTTGGTTGGTTGTTTGGTTGGTTGGGTTTTTCTATTTACATTTCTTCAGATGACACATAATGGCCATGGAAAAATGCATGCAGCAACACATAGGCTTTGTAACAAATTTCTGAACATAGAAAAAGCACAAAGTAATGCAGATTACTGGAAATGTCTCTTATTTCACGTCACTTACTTTTATCAGCTAGTTATCCCTACCTCCTCTCTTCTTGTTGCACGTGGTGAAAGTCCTCTCTAGTTTCCTCAACCAAATTGAGCTCTCTTTGACAGCATTCTTCTCTCTCATTGCATTACTTGACCATTCAGGTTTCTTTTGTTTAAACGATCACATCTTCACTTTAAAAAAAATAAATCATCATATGAGGCAGGATGCATCTATTTTAAACAGATTTTATGAAGAATTCCAGCCTATTAAGTCCTTGAAAATGTGTCTTTCAAATATAAAGTTGTGACAAAGAATTTCTGTAGAATTAGTTTATGACCAAGAATTATTTTCAATTATGTATTGTTTTCTAAGACATTGCAGAAATTATTGTTTTTAATTTCTGCTTGACAGCAAAATAAGTAATGAAAATTCTGATAAATATTCATTGCCTAACTACCACAATGTTTTATGAATTTCATCCACCATTTGGAGGCAATGTTGAAATAACCAGCTCTAATCCATGTGAGAGTCATGAATGGGCCAGATTCATGCACTATCACCATGTAGTCACAGCACTAAAGTGAAATAAAGATGGGCTCCAATTCCAAATACCAACAAAAATGGAATGTTTACAAAAGCAGAATTTCATTGCACAAACAGTTTTAAATGGGCCATAACAAGAGATCCCTTTATTTAAACACCCTGACCAACTTCATCATAGGCACTAATGTATAAACGTAATTTGTAAATCCTCAGATTGAAATTCTCATCTATGTATTTGATCTGCAGTCAGGAGGTACCAACTCACAGTGATTCTATTAAAATGAAGTTTTGAATTGGTACTTACAAAGCATTCTCCATGTACTGTCATACGGTACGTGGTCTGAGAGGAAAGCTATTATGCATACTGTAGACTATGAATTTTTTATGCATATGCATTTTAGGCTCACTTAATTCTTCTGGCTACGCTACACTGATTTTTATCAGAGCACCTCCTTGTATTAGAAAATCTAATAAAGTATGGTGTTTAGACAAACTACTAAATTCTCTTTTTTAAAAAAAAATCTCCTTACATGCAACATTTCCATGTTTAAAATTATATTAATACTGTAGGTATTTTAAACTGGGAGAAACATTCTTCAGAAGTGGTGTATTAACTATGTGTCTAGGGAAGCTGTAGCCATTAGAAGATGCATAAAACAGTACATAGCAGACAATACAGAGTATTACATGAGTTACTCCCCCAAGACTGCTCCTAATTTTATATCTGGTGAAATGTTCTGTACTTCTGTTAAAAATGTTAAAAGCTGAAGAGAGTTTGGTGGCTTTTTTCCCCTATAGATCAAATTTAGCGATAGTGCTTTAGAACTGAAATGAAATATGTCCAGTGTGACATAGTTAAAAATAACACATAGGAGGAAAGTTCAAAACTAAGAAGTTGACAGGATGCTGAAAGAGACACAGACACAGACACAATTTATCAGCAGTGACAAACAGATCCTTGGTATTGCAATTAGTAAAACATGAGTCAAGTGTACATGATGGATAAATATTTAGCAAACTGTGTAAAGCCCATGAATAAAAAAATAGATATATAAAGACCCCAACTTATTTTAAATATTCCTGAGTAACAAAATTATTAGGAGCTCCATTAGATTAAAATTCTATTATAATTCTGCTAAAAAGCCCACTATGTGTGGCTGATTTGCATATACCTATGCAAATCTAGAGCTAATTTTTTCCCATCTATCTTTAATTTCTATTAATTTCACTTCAGCTTAAACTATAACACGATGTAGACCACAAAGATCACACACAATACGTGTGCAAAAGATACTCTAGAACTAAGCCTGAGACAGGGTTTGGGGAAATAGGAGTCAGTCAAGAAAACAAAATGCAGGCAGAATCGAGATCTGATACCTAGGATGAACAAGAAGGAATAGTATTGTCAGGCAGAGAAAAGTTTTTTTAAAAAATCATGTGTAAATGTGGTTGGAGTTGTAAGATGGAAGCCAGGTGACAGAGAGCATCAAGATGTCACTGATAAATCCATTCAATAAACATAAAAGAGCTAAAAATGTGTCAGGCCAATATTTAGTAGGGTTTTTTCCTACTGTTTTTACGCTCAGCTGAGTGTAACTTAGGCAAACATGCCTTTGCATGTTTTTAATATACGAAGTTTGATTCTGGGTTTAATTTTACTGATGCAAAGCTTAAGGGAATTTGGAAACTGGCCTCTTTCCTATATAACTGAGAAAAAACCAGACTATCTGTAGCCATTCACTACTTGCTAGTAATAAGAATGAACAGTTGTTATTCATGCTTCTGTAAAATGTTGTTGTAAACACTGATGTTGGCATCAAGAGGCCTCTGTGGAAAACTAATCCTAAGACTTCTCCTGATATTCCTTTGTTTCCCAAAGCGATTGATCTAGAATGACAGTGAGATTATTTAAGGTAGAACTGAGCTGATCAAATCTTTTGAGTGAAAAAAGACATTACTTATTTTTTCAATACTGACATCATTAGCAAACGATGATAATGTGAACATTTATTTACTCTCTGTGGATTTTTTTTCCCCTGGAAACTGTTTTCTTCATTGTTATAAAAATAATTTTAAGAAAATATCTTCTCTACAGTTACAATTTCACCTCTATCTTTATTCTTAACATTTTACATGTTAACATTAGAATAAACATCTGTAAGTATGTACTTTGGCATGTATTTTAGGACTTGAGGAAAAGTAGGAGAAAGAGGTGAACGCCGAACCAGGTATTAAGATCTTTTCTACAGCTGAAGGGAGTACTTTTTTGCCACTCCATCATGTTATCATGTTTGTTTCCCAGAAACACATCTATAGATTTAGGTTTCTTGATTTTTACTCATTTACTTATTTAAACTCTAATTTAGGTGAAGTTTGAATGATGGTTTTAATTTCCCTTTTTATTCCTTCGCTGCCATTCAGCTTCCTGCCAGAATAAGTGACTACTCACCCTTAGAAAAGGCCCAAGATTCAGAGGCATCTACAAAATATTGAAAAACTTTAGTATCTTGTATTTAAATCAATGGTTCTATAATAAGAAACACTGGCAGGGAAGCATGAAATGTGACTTGAGAAAGGAAAAACTACCATGGTTCAAGAAGCTCAAGAAAAAAATCTGTCAAGCTTTTGCCTCTCGCCTCCTCCGTTTCTTTCATTTCTTTTTCCTCTCCAGTAACAACTGCTGGAGTGTAACATCCTTTCAGCCAAAACAGGCACTAATAAAGGATGCAAATGGAGCCAAAATCTGCAAGTGAGGCTGAGGCACACTCTTAATGCATAAAAACAATTAATGAAATAAGAAACAGAAGCTGGCTTTGCAATGGGGAGAACAGAGGTAGGGGGAGTGATGTAAAGTGAGGGGACTTGTGATCAGGACTTGGACCACAGCTGCAAGGAAGTAGCTTGGCTGAGGCATTGTTAGGAGTCTCCAATGGAACCTGGGTTTGAGAAGGAAGGGGCTTTAGTATGGATAAAATAAAGGTCAGATTTCTAGAAGGCTGGACTTCAAAAAATTGCATGAAATGCAGTCAGACTGGGGAAGAAGGGTGCTGGAAGGAAGAGAGATAGATTGCAGGAGCTGAGACAGGATGCATGTGGGGTGGTAATGGGAGAAAAGCATGGACAAGAGAGGTGAGGCAGATAGGAAAATAGCCTCAAAAAAGGAGAAGACATGGATACATTTGGATGGATGGATACTCCCAATTAAGTAATCTCAATTTCTTTACATTACTGCACTCCTTACTTATACCTATAGAAGAGACTACAGATATTCACACACATTCATAGAATCATAAAATCATAAAATCATGAAGGTTGGAAAAGACCTCTAGTATCATCAAGTCCAACTGTCAATGCAACACCATCATGCCTCTTAAACCATGCCTTGAAGTGTCACGTCTACACGTTTTTTTAAAAACTCCAGGGATGGTGACTCCACCACCTCTCTGGGCAGACTGTTCCAATGCCTGACCACTCTTTCAGTAAAGACATTTTTCCTCATATTCAATCTAAATTGCCCCTGATGCAGCTTGAAGCCATTTCCTCTTGTTCTATCCCTAGTGACCAGGGAGAAGAGACCAACACCCACCTCACTACAACCTCCTTTCAGGTAGTTGTAGAGACAAATAAGGTCTCCCCTCAGCCTCCTCTTCTCCAGGCTAAACAACCCCAGTTCCCTCAGCTGCTTCTCATAAGACCTGCTCTCTAGACCCTTCACCAGCTTCGTTGCCCTTCTTTGGACACATTCCAGCACCTCAATGTCCTTCTTGTAGCGAGGGGCACAAAACTGCATGCAGTAGTTGAGGTGTGGCCTCACCAGTGCCGAGTACAGGGACACAATCACTGCTCTGCTCCTGTTGGCCACACTATTGCTGATACAAGCCAGGATGCTGTTGGCCTTGGCTACCTGGGCACACTGCTGGCTCATGTTCAGGAGGCTGTCGACCAACACCCCCAGGTCCTTCTTTGATGGGCAGCTCTCCAGCCACTCTTCCCCAAGCCTGTAGCGTTGCATGGGGTTGTTGTGACCCAAGTGCAGGACCTGGCACTTGGCCTTGTTAAACCTCGTACAACTGGCCTTGGCCCATTGATCCAGCCTGTCCAGGTCCCTCTGTAGAGCCTTTCTACCCTCAAGCAGATCAACACTTCCACCCAACTTGGTGTCATCTGCAAACTTACTCAGGGTGCTCTTGATCGCCTCATCCACATCATCAATGAAGATATTAAACAAGATTGGCCCCAACACTGAGTCCTGGGGCAACCCCTCTCATGACTGGTCACCAACTGGATTTAGCGCCGTTCACCACAACTCTCTGGGCTCAGCCATCCACCCAGTTTTTTACCCAGCAAAGGATACATCTGTCTAAGCCTTGAGCTGCCAGCTTCTCTAGGAGGATGCTGTGGGAAACAGTGTCAAAGGCTTTACTAATGTCAGATAGACAACATCCACAGCCTTTCCCTCATCCACTGGGTGGGTCACCCTGTCATAGAATGAGATAAGGTTGTTCAGGCAGGACCTGCCTTTGATGAAGCCATGCTGGCTGGGCATGATCCCCTGGTTGTCCTGCGCATGCTTGGTGAGCTCACTCAAGATGAACCACTCCATAACCTTCCCTGGTACTGAGGTCAGACTGACAGGCTTGTAGTTCCCCGGATCCTCCTTCCAGCCCTTCTTGCAGATGGGCGTCACATTGGCAATCCTCCAGTTGTCTGAGACCTCCCTGGTTGACCAGGACTGCTGGTAAATGATGGAGAGTGACTTGGTAATTCTTCATTGTAAGTCTCAGTGTGAGGAAAAGATTTCTTGCAAAACCAGAAGAGTTTCTGTAGGACTTTCTGGGCTCTCAATAAAACATTATTTTGATCTGTATGATCTTCTGCATCATGTTAACGAAAAAGACAAGAAAACTAACAAGTTTGCTGGGTAATCTAACTTCCCTGCCCCACTTCCTGAAATTTGCTTCTTGCTTACTTCTTCTATTTCTCTGTTTATATACTTAAAAAATTAGTACAAAACCTGCTCTACACTGAAGAGGCATCAAGTTAATGGTAAGTGCATCCTATCTCTATCCCATCGTATTTAAGTCAAGCCAAAGTTTATTTATATGGGTTATCTAAGTTACCTTTGAACAGAGTAAGTAGGAGGGGAGGAGGGGTTTTGGAAATGTTAATTAACTGAGAAATTTCATTATAAATAAAATTTTGATAAAGGTGTAAAACCTGGTGTAAAAAAAAGGCTAAAGCTCTGTATTCTTGCAAGAAAAATCTAGCCTTGACTTCTGTTAAAACTGTTACTGTCTGTAGGTTTCAGAACAAGCATTCTGAAAAGCTGACAGTGATTTAATGATCTGCTAACTGAGATGTAATACATTGTTATAGAATTTGGAAATACAGACCATGAATTCAGAAGCTCTAGCTGAAGTTTGAATGCCCTACACTTTCTTCCCACTTTGTCTTTTACTTGAATTTGGTGTTATTTGGAAATGTAGACTTCAATCTTCACAGGTTTGCTGGTAATGTAATATTTTATATGTCGTCTAAATGAAAGAGAGTTGTGTCACTTGGTAAAAACATTCATAGATAAATCTTCAGGTTAACAGACACTGAGAAAATTTTGCCAAGTTGCTCTGTTTTGGAAGAAACCAAGCAAGTGTATGTATTTCAGATGTTATTTAACAAATGTGTTGAGAAATCAAATTCAAGGGCTTACTTTGAAATGGATAGTAGAAAGAACTAAGTTTTTCTACTTCCTTTTATGAAAATGATGAATATTCAGTTGTATGAATGAGGAGATTATTATGAGTGGGAGTCATCTCACCTAACTTAAAACGTTTAAAGAAAAATGTGTTGTGGTTTTTTTTCTTCCCCTAGTTGATGACAGCTGTAGAAGATGATTCATCCTATTTCCTTAAATCCCAGTCTTAAGGCTTGTGTTGGCTTTGGTTGGGATAAAGTTAATTTTCTTCATAGTAGCTAGCATGGCACTGTTTAGGATTTGTGCTGGAAACACTATTGATAATACAGGTATGTTTTAGTTTGTGCTGAGCAGAGCTTATGCAGAGTCAAGGCCTTTTCTGCTTCTCACACCACCGCACCAGTAAGCAGGGTGTGGGTGCACAAGGAGTTAAACAAAAAAAAACCAAGTGGAAGTGTGCTTATTTCCCTTCAGTGCATCAGAAGGTTCTTGCAAGACCATCTTAGACTAAATTCTTGACTCTTGGTTGCCTTAAGTCATACAAAATGAATGCCTTACCACATCAGTTGGAAAATCCGAGGAGCGTCTTAACCAAAAGACAAAGTAGGCATGACTGGCATTTTCTGTCATCTTTTCTATGCTTTAGTTCATATTTTATTTCTGATTACTTTGCTTCTTTCTATGTTGTTCCAACTGACCTTGCTATTTTCCTCTTTAAAATTTTTTTCCACCATACATTTTATTCTTCTTCCCTTCTCAGTTGTTATCCTTTGCCAGTGAGCAATTACTCTGACTCCCCTGTTCACAGAAACCAGTGAGTATACCATGCTCCTCCTAAGATACAAGACACTGTAATTCATGTAACGTTTAGATGGGTATGGTCACTGTGATATATTGCATATTAAGCTATATCAGATATATGTCTGGCAAAATGCATACCTAAAATGACATTTTCCATTTAACTTTGTTTGCCTTCATGAATGTTAGCCGAAACAATGTTCTGTCACATTGCATTAAAAATTACCTGTTAAGTGTATTTAAGATTCTATATGACCTTCCTCTAACTGGCTCCCAGGAGCCAAGAGCTATGCAATAGTAAGTCTACACTCTCTTTGAGTAACAAAGTTAAAGACTTCAGCTCTGTAATGTTCTGAATGAGTGCTTTAACTAGTATAGGAATATACAAGTGTTTAACTTTGAGCCAAAGCTCTATGAGGGAGTAACTTGTGACACAAGATCATTGCAGGAAATTGAACAGAATATATATCCTTTCATTGCAGTCCTAAAAGAGTTTACTTTTCTGATGGCAGGCTTTTTGAGACAGACTCAGAAGTTTTTTCAAAGTACAGGGGGAACACTGTGGCATAAAATGGAGGATCCCATGTGTTAGGGCGACTATTGTTGCACTGGAAATCCCCCTGCATTTGTGTTTAGATTACGCTTAGACAAAGGGAACGTGGCTCTTCATGGCTAGGATATTGGGTGATATATCAAGTGATAGTTATTTGTATTAGAAAACTGTGATAGAAAACTTCAAAATTTACACAATTTTTTTAAAAAAACCTGATAATGTACCATATGTTGTCTTCTTATTCTTTGTTTCTCAGAACAAATGTTTAATACACTTTGTGTCTTCATTACTCAGATATCAAGTGCTGCCTTTGTTTTCATAGAAACAAACAATCTATTCTGTTATTCAACATCCAGACTCACTCAGAAATACATCCTGGACTTTCTGTATAAGCAACTTTAGCTTTAAAATATTAGATTAATCTTGACTTGAAGGTGAAGCTTCATTAAACCCATCTGTGAATTATTGAGACAGAAAATGCTCCTCCTGAACTGATATTCCTCACATCATGATAAAGTCCTGATCCTCTTAGGGTTGCTGTGAATCTCTAAAATAAACACAGATCAGACCTAAAGATTTTTTCTACAATCTAGCATATTTCACTGAATATGAATATATATATATGGATGCATACCATGAATTTTTCTTTCCAGTTTAAAAAATGTCTCTTTAAAATTACATTAGCAAGAAAATCAAAATCATACTCATTGACATACAAATTATGCTATATCTGCAAAGTGCATAATCTCTGAACAACTCTACAGATACTTTGAGTTTTGATTTTGAGCAGAATTATTCCCAAAATATTAATAAATAAAAAATGATCTACTATTATTAGGAGTAGCACAAACCAGGATGTTGTGCTATGTAAGTACTAAGGGGATGTCATACCAGCATCAAAGTTACTGAGAGACGTGAAAAAGAAATCTGATACAAAATACGAACTTTTTAGCAGTGCTTTGTGTATACTAATTTCTCTCTTCATTGGCCTTATTATTCATAGTACAAAAATAGAAGATATAGAAGCCAGGGAAGAATGCGGAAGAGGAAAATAGAAAACACCTTATTTCCCCCTTTCCCAAAATAAAACACAGAAAAAAGAAATTTTTAGTAAGAATTAATTACTCAAGATATTCTGCTGTCGTGGTTTAGCCCCAGGCAGCAACCAATCACCACACAGCTGCTCACTTACTCCCCTCTCCGGTGGGATGGGGGAGAGAATCAGAAGGGTAAAAGTGAGAAAACTCATGCCTTAAGATAAAGACAGTTTAAAGGTAAAGCAAAGCAGTAATAGTAGTAGTAGTAGTAGTAATAATAATAATAATAACAATAATAATATAATGAAAAGGAAAAGCAAAAGCCGTGAGTACAAGAAAAGCAAAACAAGGAATTCATTCACTACTTCCCACTGGCAGGCAGGTGTTCATGCATCCCCAGGAAAGCAGGGCTCCATCACGCGTAATGGTTACTTAGAAAGACAAATGCCATCACTCTGAATGCCACCCCCACCTCCCCTCCCTTCTTCCCCCAGCTTTATATATAGAGCATGACGTCATATGGTATGGAATATGACTTTGGTCAGTTTGGGCCATCTTGGCTGTGCCCCCTCCCCTCTTACCTTCTTGTGCCCCTGGCAGAGCTTTGGAAGCTGGAAAGTCTTTGACTAGTGTAGGCACTACTTAGGGACACTCAGCCGCTACTTAACAACAACTAGAACATCAACGTGCCATCAGCACTATTCTCATACCAAATCCAAAACACAGCCCTATACCAGCTACAGTGAAGAAAAATGAACTCTATGTCAGCCAAAACTAGGACAGCTGTTTAACTTGCTCTTTTAAAATAATCAAATTCCGATGGATTGAAAGATACTGCATGGTTGTAGAAAAAAACCTAGATAGATCTCTGAGCTGGATATTTTCAAGAGAAAGGATTTGGCTTTTGATAATTGAACCTGAGATGTTCTAGCCATCAAGAAAATCATTGGCATTGGCACTGGTTCTAGGCTGCATGGTTGATTACACAGTGAAGTAAGAGGGCAGATTAATTAGATGTTTCAAAACATTTCCAGATTTCCTTATGATAGGAAAATTATTTTTAATATGAGATTATCATTATTATATCTTTCAAAAATTATTTACCTCATTTAAGAACATAAATTATAGTCTGTTACTTTACTTCATAATTAAATGCTCTCAGATTTATTTCCAGGCCTAATTTTTAGTAATTATGTTACATTTCAGTAGCTATTGTCCTATATCTTACATTTGTGCCTTTGAACTTTAGTAACATCTCTGTGAGGTAATTCCTGAATAAAGCCTCTGCAGATAAGAACATTTCCTAATCTATCCATTAAGGAAAGGAAAGAAATTAAGAACTCTTACTTTGTTCTCCCTCCAAAATCTAATATTATGACCTAATGATAATCTTTCATCTTGACAACTGCAATCATCTCTTCCTGGCTTTTACAAGTTACCACCTTGCTTCCCTGTTCAAATGTCCCCCTCCAGGAAGATCTTACCTATGTATTGCTTTAACCAGTCACAAAAAGGTCCTGTAAGATCTAGCAAGGACAAAACTATCAGGCCCTTACAGAAATATAATGAAGTTTTATTATAGCTATTCTAAAATACATATAACACAGAAGAATATTACATTCCTTTAAAAAATCTAAAAGTAACAAAGTTGAAATAATGGAATAGAGTCTATCATTCACAAAATATCTTTCAGGTATTGTTTTTGTTTAGATGTTCTTTGTTTTACTAATTTTCTTTCCCCTTCACTTAAGGAAGGGACTTCTTAAGGAAAGACTTCAGAATAAATTAGACTAAGATCAGGAAAAGCAATTTTAAAGCTTCTGCTAAAAATATGTTTTTATAGCTAATGCTGTTAAGGATTTTTTTCAATAATCCTTCAAATTAAACTCAAATCAGTATTTTTTGTGTTTAAAAAACTTTTCAGTTTCATTCTTTTATTGTAAAATGAAGTTCGAGGCTGTTGAAATTCCTGCTTCTGTGGCTTAGATGAAAATCCTAATTTGAAGTAAATTCTAATTTGAAATTCAAACTAAAAGTAGTATAATTTTAAAAAGTTACTGGCAGACATAAACAGTCTATCTCGCTCTTTTCAAAACATTGTTAAATGAAAATACTTTTTCACTAAAAGTTAAAGGATGCCATGTGCAGCAAGTTAATGAGTGAATATTCAGTATCCTAATCACAACATTAATTTCTTATATTGACATACTTGGTGTGGGTTTTTTCTTGCATAAATGTAGCCTAAGTCAGTCAAACAAGGACATTGTCATAGTCTGTGGAGTGAAGTAGTTAATTCCAATATAAAATTGGAATCCTTCCTTGACTTGCTGCTTATTAACAGAGAGGACCTCATGAGTGAAGTGGAGATTGGGGGCTGCCTTGGCAACAGAGGCCATGAAACAGTCAAGTTTAAAATCTATGGTGACAGGAGGAAAGCTGCCAGTAAGACCTCAGCTCTGGACATGAGGAGAGCAGACTTCGGGTTGCTCAGGGAACTGCTTAGTAAGGTTCCCTGAGAAAAAGCTTTTGAAGGTGCTGGGGTCCATCAGTGCTTGTCAGCTTTTAAGTACCACCTCCTAAAAGCACAGGATCAGGCAAGGTAAAGTGTAGGAAGTCAAGCAGGCAAAGCAAAAGTCCAGCTTGGCTGAGCAGACATATTCTTGAAATAAGGAGAAAAAGAAAGTATATGGCCAGTGGAAGCAAGGTCAGGAAACGTGGGAGTATTATAGCAATGCTGTTCACCACTGCAGGGAGGAAATAGGTGAGGCCAAAGCTCAGGTAGAGTTGAAGCTGGACAATACTGTGAAGGACAATAAGAAGGGCTTTTTAAAATACATTAATGGCAAAAGGCAGGCTAGAATTAACATTGGCCGGTTGCTTGGTGAGAATGGTCACATCACAAGCAGGGACATATATAAGGCAGAGACTTTTCATGCTTTCTTCACCTTGGTCTTCAACACCGAGAGTGGGCTCAGGGACCCCCAGAGCCCTGGGCTAGTGAACCATGACTGTGGGAATGATAAACTCCTACTAAACTCTGAACTTGTGCAGGACTTGCTGCTCCATCTAGATCCCTATAAGTCGATGGGTGTCATGGTTTTAGCTGGGATAGAGTTAGTTTTCTTCACTCTAGCTGGTATAGTGCTGTGCTTTGAAATTAGCATGGAAAAAAAAACCTGTTGAGATAACACACAGATGTTTAGGCTGTTGCTGGGTAGCGCTTATACTAGTCAAGGACATGTCTAGCCTCCCATGCTCTGCTGGGTGCACAAGAAGCCGGGAGGGGAGGGGGCACAGCTAAGAGAGCGGATTCAAACTGACCAAAGGGATATTCCATATGATGTAACGTCATGCCCAGTATGTTACCTGGGAGGGGCTGGCCGGGGGAGGGGGGAAGCAATCGCGGCTCGGGGATGGGCAGCGTCAGTTGGTGGGTGGTGAGCGGTTGTATCGTTTGTGTTTCCGTGGGTTTTTTTTCCTGTTTTCCCTTTCCCTTCCTTTTCCCTTTTTATTATATTAACATTACTGTCATTATTATCATAATCATTTATCATTATCATTTTATTGTAATCATTAAACTGTGCTTATCTCAACCCACAAGTTCTTTTGCTCGTCTGATTCTCTTCCCCATCCCACAGGGGTGTGGGGGTGAGCGAGCGGCTGCGTGGTGTTCAGTTGCCAGCTGAGGCTGAACCACAACAATGGGGCATGATGGGATTCATCTCAAGGTACTTAAAGAGCTGGCTGATGTCATAATAAGATCTCTGTCAATGATTTTTCAATGCTCTTGTGAATCTGGAGAGGTCCCAGTTGACTGGAAGCTGTCAAATGTTGTCCCAATCTTCAAGAAGGGCAACAGGGATGACCCCGGTAACTTTAAGCAATTGCCTGATGGGTCAGATCAAAGGCTCATAGTAAATGGGGTTACATCGAGCTGGTGGCCAGTCAGTAGTGGGGTTCCACAGGGATCCATCTCATGGCCAGGACTTTTTAATCTCTTTGTGAATGACTTGGATGCAGGACTTGAAGGAATACTAATTAAGTTGGCTGATGACACAAAAATGGGAGGAGCTGTTGACACTCTCAAGGGCAGAGAGGTCCTGCAGCAAGATCTGGACAGACTGGAGAGCTGGGCAATCACCAACCGTATGAAGTTTAAGAAGGGCAAGTGCCGGTTTTTGCACCTGGGGCTCAGCAACCCTGGATGTGCACACAGACTGGGGAAGGAGAGGCTGGAGAGCAGCTCTGCAGAGAGGGACCTGGGGGTTCTGGTTGATGGCAAGTTGAACATGAGCCAACAGTGTGCCCTGGCAGCGAAGAGGGCCAACCAAGTCCTGGGTTGCATCAAGCCCTGCATTGCAGCCAGTCGAGGGAGGGGATTGGCCCGCTCTGCTCTGCACTGGTGCGGCCTCACCTCAAGTGCTGTGGGCAGTTTTGGGCGCCACAGGACATTACGGATATAAAGCTACTAGAGAGTGTCCAGAAGAGGACCACAAAGTTGGTGAAGGGTTTAGAGGAGAAACTGTATAAGAAGCAGCTAAAGTCACTTGGTTTATTCAGCCTGGAGTAGAGGAGGCTGAGGGCAGACCTCATCACAGTCTACAGCTTCCTCACAAGAGAAGGAGGGGGGGCAGGCACTGATCTCTTCTCTCTGGTGACTGATGACAGGACCCGAGGGAATGGCAGGAAGATGTGCCAGGGGAGGTTTAGGTTGGATCTTAGGAAAAGATTCTTCACCCAGAGGGTGGTGGAGCCCTGGAACAGGCTCCCCAGGGAGGCAGTCACGGCACCAAGCTTGACAATATTCAGGAAGAACTTGGCCAACTCCCTCAGAAATATAGTGTGAATTTGGGGTTTTCCTGTGCAGGGACAGGAGCTGGACTTGATGATCCTTATGGGTCCCTTCCAACTCAGGATATTCTATGATTCTATGAAAATTTACTTCAATGCAGAATAGCAGTCAAAGATAGGATACATCAATAAAACCAGGGCTTATTTCTTTAAATCTAATATATTCACAGACTCACAGAATGGCACGGGTTGGAAGGGACCTCTGGAGATCTTCTTGTCCAACCCCACTGCTTGAGCAGGGACACCCAGAGCAGGGGGCACAGGACCTCGTCCAGGCGGGGTTTGAATGTCTCCAGGGAAGGAGACTCCACAGCCTCCCTGGGCAGCCTGTTCCACTGCTCTGGCACCCGCACAGGAAAGAAGCTTTTCCTCATATTGAGGTGGAACTTCCTGTGTTCTTGTTTGTGCCCACTGCCCCTCGTCCTGTCATTGGGCACCACTGAAAAGAGTCTAGTCCCATCATCCTGACACCCACACTTTAGATATTTATAAGTGTTGATGAAATCCCCCCAGTCTTCTCTTCTCCAGGCTAAACAAACCCAAGTCATAAGCCTTTCCTTAGAAGGGAGATGTTCCAGTCATCTTCGTAGATCTCTGCTAAACTTGCTCGAGCAGTTCCCTGTCCTTTTCTAGGTGCCTTTGTTTAGGCAACTGTATCCCATCCTCATGTCTGGCTCTGGCTCTGGCTCCTTCTGGTTAGTGGTCTGTCCAACAACTTTCTATATACAAAGAAACTACAGTTTTTGTTCAAGGAGTAAGTTTTGTGCTTTCTCAATGAACATTTCATATCCTTCCTAATAATTTGTCTATGCTTCATGTATATTTGCTTCTAAATAAAAAGTCCAGGATGAAATATTGACCAAGTATAGGAAAATTTGTGGTTTACACCCTTGCGGTGTATTTCTGGTCTTTCTACTCCAGCTTTCTTGGAGATCTCAACACACAAATCCCAGGTAAAATGATTATACAAATCTATTTAAAAAATATATAAGGTTGTTATATGACCAGAATTCAAACATTTGTGTTTAATGCATGTGACAGAATTCTGTAAAATAAAAAAGCAAAACTTGTCAGCCTTGCACATGTTGCCATTTTATTTATTTATGTCAAGTAGAAGTTTGTGTCTTTTTATTTTAATATACTTCCCTGTATTCCTGTCCATATCAAACCACAAGTTTTCCAGAAGAGGTATTAATAATTTAATTTCTATTTATAATATATAGATTAACAGAATGAAAATATATTAAAAATTACATTCAAATTCAGACGGACATGGCACGTGATTGAAAAGCAGTGTGATGTAAATACAAAGGCATGAAATATGTATCTTCGGAACACTTGCAACTTTTCCGTGCAACTTGTATTTCAGGGCAGAAGAACTTGTGAACTCCTTTCTTTCTGTACAAAAGTGAAGATGTTCAGAAGAATTTGGGTTTTATGTTAAGCTCTGTCAAACACTGGGACCACCACTACTTTTCTGTGCTTGTCTTTGAAACATCTTGTACACTAAACATTTATCTCTACTTACAAGGCACTCATCTATGCAAAGAACATAGTCTAACACAATGATTAAAATTACTCAAGTGTAGTCCCTGTAGAAATGGGGGAGAAACCCCCCCCCAAAAAATAACAAAAACAAATAAACAAACAAAACAACAAAAGAAAACACCAAACTTGCAAGAAACTGATCAATTATAATAAACTTTTGCAAAATGAAACTGAAAAAAACCCACCCACAGCTAAAAAAAAAAGTTTAGAGAGGTAACTTGGAATTTGTTTCCAGGACCATCTTAGTGCACTGAGCTATTATATGAATATTTTTTGTGAAGAATTTCAGTTCTTTTGTGCACATTATATCTATAACATATTTTAAGAGTAAATAAGCTGAAAAGTAGATTATTATCAATGGTGTTACTGACTTGAATAGGATAGTTGACATGATTTAAGATTGCTCTAAATTGACATTTTTCATGTCTAATGTTTATATTATAAAATAAAGAGGTATTGATTTTCTTTGCTTTGCTTTTCCAAGCCATATATGGTTTTTTTTACAGGGAAGTCAGAATACAGCTACCATAAATACTAGAAGACATTTATGTGTTAGGATTTTAAAATATTAATTCTATTTATAATTGCATAATATTTTCATGTAACAAAAAATAATTTGCCCATTAGATGTGCAATTCTACATGGTGGGGAAAAACATGGAAGTATTAGCAGCCTAGAAGTTACAATCCTGATTGGGTTTTTGTGGTTTTCCTCTCCTCTGGAAAATAAAGCATTACTTTTGTTTCCATTCTTATAGGAAATGACCAGAGATTTCTAACAAGCCATTTCAATCAAAATTCTCTTCCATTTCTTGTTATGTGTTCCACATGGATTGTCATGGAATAAGTCTAGTTAATATGTCCTTCCCTATTGCTTTTTCATTCTGGGTGCTCATTGACCTGGTGTTCCTCATGTAGTGAGCAATCAAACAGCAGATGACAGTCGACACTGTCTGTGAGATTATTAAAGAAAAGGATGTTAAACTACCAAAATTTTCAACATATTCCTCATAATGTAGTCATAATTGCCATCCTGTAGTTCCCTCCAATATATTACAAAAAGACTACATCTCTGCTTGAAATATTTTAGTTCATTATGGATGATTAATAGAGTGATTACAGCTCATACTTGAAGGCTGGCATTTGAAATCTCATTGCTGTGTCATCTTTAAGGAAAGAAATTATTCTCATAAATTCTCAATATGTTTACCATTATATCTCTGAGTCACTTACTATACCAAATCCTGTCTATATTCCAGAAGTCCTGTGCAGTATTACTTTGATTTAGCTCCTTCAGAGCATGCTGTATACTCATAAAGTTCAAATGCGTAAGGTAACTGACTCCTTCTGGAACAGGAAATCTCAGTTCAATAAAGCCTACGTATTAAAAGCTATATATGATTGTTTTTCTCATGTGCAGGTAATGAAAAGACATTGTGTGTTTCAGTACATCATATGAACATGTGTAAGTCTATGTGCATAGACTTCCTATGCAAGACAAAAAGCATCCCAGCATCCTGAGGGAATTGGCTGATGTAGTTGCCAAAACACTGTTGATGATATCTGAAAAGCCATGGCGGTCAGGTGAAGTCCCCAGTGACGGGAAAAAGGGAATCATTGTGCCCATCTTTAAAAAGGGTAGGAAAGGGCACCCGGGGAGCTACCAACGTGTCAGCCTCACTGCTGTGCCTGGGAGGATCATGGAACAGATCCTCCTAGAAACTATGCTTAGGCACATGGAGGACAGGGAGGTGATTTGAGGTAGCCAACATGACTTCACCAAGGACAGGTCTTGCCTGACCAACCTAGTGGCCTTCTATGATGGAGTGACTACATCAGTGGAGAAGAGAAGAGCTGCAGGTGTCCTTGAAGATGTCCTTGCTCACTGCAGGGCATTTAGACTAGATGACCTCTAATGATCCCTTCCAACCTAAACCTTTCTATGATCTATGACTTACTGACATCCTCTGATATCTTTAGGCAAAAATTCCAATAAAACAATGGAATGAATAATCAGAATCAATAGAAAGGCTGCTTTTTGTCCTCTGTGTTTGTATTGTTATCAATCTATTTTTCTCAGAAAATATTTTATATAAAGAAGTATCTCTATTTCTTTAAATATAATTGCTCTTTTCACTTACTTAAACTTGTAGGATCATTATCGTATTCCTGAGTTTTGATTCACTAAAGCTCACTAGAAAAATCAGATAATTTCTTTTAGTCTGCTTTCCCAAGACAACACAAATCTACTTTGCATTCATAGAGTGTGTCCAACTATTTGTTATTTTCTTCTCTCAAGTAATTTTCAAATATGAATATCTATACAGAGGATAATTGATCTCAGTGAGTAGAATCCTATGATATAAATTCACTTCTGTATAGCTATCAGAGAATATCTCAGAGGGGGGAGTCAGGGGTAAACAATGAATAAATTTCAAACCTCTTAAAACATCTGTCAGCCCCAAGACACTTACCCAGTGTGGTGCTCTGGCCCCTCTGTACTTGACTGCGAATACTGTTCAGCTGCATTGGCAGCTCCTACGTAAGCATGTTGCACATTTCACACCATCCTTCTCTGCTTCACCAGAGGGACACCAACCACACTAGAGGGAAAGACTGTAGTAACATGAACAAAACTTCCAGTGCTAGCTTCATATCTCTCTGTTCAGCAAAGATAAAACAGGGCTTCAACAACTTCCCATGTCA